>NW_023397251.1:0-50759 GCF_011125445.2 Fundulus heteroclitus | reverse complement strand
CATTTCTACTTGCCTTTCCTTATGAGTAAGATACCAGAATACCCATACTTCTGCCACTGAGGTAGAGACAGGCTTCCAACTTTAAGGGATCGTCCTGCTTTGGTTTTGTCCCCCCCCCCCCCCCCCCCCCCCCCCCCCCCCCCCCCCCCCCCCCCACCCCCCCTACCCCTCCCCCCCGTTGAGATCCGTGGCTGCAGATTTTGTTGACTCTCATTCTGGCTATTTTTACTGTAAAATGCTCCAGTTTCTGTTAAAGGTCATGGCTTAAAGGGGTCAACTGAGCCACATCATCATCATCACTAACCAAAGACTGAACCGTGAGGTTCTAAGTCCACGGCTTCAAAAACAGAGAAGCATTCACTCTACTTCTGTTAAAAATTACCCGATTCATCAATACAGGCTGACCTTTGACAGTGGATGTTTTGAAGAGAGAGGAGATAAAAGAGATCATTCCAACTAAAATTGAGGAGGAGTTGGGAGGTGGCAGTTTGTGGTTTCCTGATGTGTATTTCTGGATATGAAGTTTTGAATAGCTTTCGCTGCTTACCAGTCTCGTCTGTTACAGGGAAACCTGGACAGTTAATGTGCATGCACGCCGTTGCATATAATTTTTCGTTGAAAGTTAAAACACGGTACGTGAGTAGTTCTTGAAGAGAAGTGACCTAGTGTGGCAAAAGGTTTTTAGCTTTGCATCGAAAGTTAAAAATATGGATGTTTACTGAGACGGAAGGACGACCGCATTCAAAAGTAGAACAAAGCTGCAAAAAGCAAAACCAGTAAATAAACTAAAAACAAAAGTGTGCTTTAGACAAATAAAATTCCTGATTTAAAGTTCTTGATCCAACTCCTGAATTTTTCCATGCTTTTAGGTTGAATGACGCTCCGGTAAGAGGCTTTGAAGAAGATGTTGGGAACAAGACCACCATGAGGTTCTTCTACCCTGAGTCCGCCTCCTATAACCCCGCGCTGCAGAACGAGCCGGACACACTCATGGTCCTGGTGCCTTTCAAGCAGCAAGACCTCCGCTGGCTTAAAGAGATCGTCTACAATGAGAAGAGGGTAAGGGGATGTGTGTGTGAGCACACTCACATCTCGGCTCTGTCTCCCTTTCTTCTCTGTCTCAAACACACACATTCCCTCTTAGGTTTTGTTTCCAGCTTCTTCCAGTCATCCGTGTCTGGAACAAGCACTTAATAGGGTAAACTTGGGCAAAGCCACTGCCATTCAGCGTTAACTGTTCTTTCCATCGCAGACATCTTTTTTTTTTCTTTCTCTGTTGCTCCCGGCATCTCCGGCCTCCCACCACTAATAGTTGCAGGGTCATTACCCGTTAATTTGCACAGCGATTCAGTGGCCTGCAGACGTGAGGGAGTCAATTGCTTCTCAGTTTGCCTAAATTAACTGCATCTTCCAAGCGAGGAGATTTCTGTTGTTAATGTCTTTCTATAGATTTTGCTTTCATACGGTCCTGATTTTTTTTTTTTATCTCTCTGTCTCTCTGTCTCGGTTTATGTTTGCCTCTAAGGTCAGGAAAGGCTTCTGGAAACCTCCGCCACAAATCTGGTTGGGTGATGTAAGTAAAATCCGAGTGCTGGATCCCCATTTTCTGCACCAGACGGCAGATAAACTTCTCAGGCTTTTTCCCCAAAAGGGAAAACAGGTGAGGTGTTACTTTTGTCTCAATGTCTAGAGAATTATGATACTGCTAAAAAAAGCTAGAAATGAGTTTAAAAGCAAAACCTTTAGTTCAAAGGCAATACAACAGGGTTCTCACCAGCGCGTTTCAGCGTAATGGACCGTTGTTTGAGAGCAACCTAGAAAAGTCGTTAAAGCTATTGTATGTGCATCAGCGCAGCTATAAACCTTGCGTACAACATAAGCTAGCGCTAGCTGGTATTAGCTTGACGAACAGCCCCCTTCGATCTGCACTACGCAGCGAAACGATACTCCAGTGAACGTACCCACCACCAGACATCCACCGTTACGGTGAAAAAAAAAATCCTGCTGAGGGCGGTGTACAAGTTTATCTTACTCAGACATACAGTTTTGGTTTTGTCATTTCACTGCACCGAAAACACTCTAAATGTTTTCATCCTTGCCCGAAATTTTTATAATTGTTTTTCAAAAGTGACACTAAATACACAAAAATGGAAATACTTAATAATTTTATAATTGTACATTTAGACAGGTTTTGTACATTTCTGTTCCTGGAAACTGTTTAAGCTACACAGTAATTAAACGGTTTAATTACTGTGTATCCGTCAAAATACATTTTAAATCCAGCTATGTATGCAAATGGTGGTTTGAGGAAATCTTTCTTTGCACAATTTACTGCAGAGACAAGTTTGCAAATAGCCTTTTTTTCCTTAAATGTTTGTCTTAATTAATGTCAAACTTTTATTGATGATTAAAAAGTAGTGTGACCCTCCCCCCCCCAAAAAAAAAAAAGAAATACAAAAAACAGAACAAAAAGGTTTCACTTCTCTCAAACAAGTTGATCAATAATTCCGTTATTGAAATCAGATGTGATATTTCTATAACTACATCAGTTGCTCAGCACTAATTTTTAGGGAATTTAATCTGGACCTTCCAAGGAAGCAATTACTTATGGCCATTACTTATTTATTAACTGGGTAAAGGGCCTTATTAAGTTTAAAAATCTCTTTTCCAAGAGGGGACTGTTGAGACGGCAGCAGAGTTGCAATGAAAGAACTAAACAAAATGCGTTCATCCATATCCTTAACACGTCTGAACAAATCTAGGAACCAGGTATTAGAGCAGGGGTGTCAAACTCATTTTGGTTTAGGGGCCGCATACAGCTTAATCTGATCTCAAGAGGGCCACACGAGTAAACTCATTGCAAGATTAAATAGAACTAATAAATGTGGACTTGTTGATTTTTATATTAAGTTAATTTCACTTTTACACAATATATTATGAATAACCTCAGCGTTTTTAAGAAAACTATGTGCAATTTCAACAATACTTTTACTCAGTTAAACATTTACTTGTGCATTATGCATAAGAACTGATCACAGTGATTATACAATGTTGAAAAACATTTTTCACATTTTTTGGAACTTAAAAACACTGTCCTGCATGACAAAATACATCAAACAGATAAAAATTAAGAAATGATTTGAATTTTTCCACACCTGAAGCTTAATCTGCTAATTAAAACACAGCGCCCCTCGTGGACAATATAGGAACTGCATATTTTCAATTAAACAAAGTACATGTTTTTTTCAATAATTGTTTTATCATTCTCTTCCTTTTATCTTGTCCACCTGTGAAAGTCAAATCTGATGAGCTCTTTGTGGCATCTTATTGCCACATTGCCAGACAGGACACTGAAAAAAAAAAAAATTTTTTTTTTTTTTTTTTTATAATGATAATGCATTTAGCCACAGGGCCGGACTAAATTGTTCGGCGGGCCGGATCCGGCCCGCCGAACGTATGTTTGACACCCCTGTATTAGAGGTACCAACTCAAAACCAGTTACCAGATGTTAAATGTCTCTTTTTGCAGTCTGTGCCTTGAATTCACCAGCTCTATCAGCTTTGAGTCTTTTTGGAATTAGTCCCAGACAGAGGGGGCGGCATATTTAAAAAGATGTCTTACCCTGTTCAGGTCTGACTCTGGGAACAGTCAGGTGATAAAAAGCCTGAGAGCACAGTCATGTGAAGGTTGTGTTGTGGCTCTGCTGCATCCTAAACTCCAGTTTTCCCACAACAACTTCTCTTTCTCTCACTATGTTTGTTCCTTTTGGTGTTTTTTTTTTTTCTTTCTGCCTGCTCATCACTGTTTCCCACATGAATGTTAAGAAGGTTGGATGAATTGTCGACTGAATAGCTTCAGTTCCTCCAGTAATTTGTCTTGTTCTCTGTGTAAACATCCTATTTAAAGACACGTTACTTAAAAGTTTGGCTATATATTTGAAAGTGTGTAGATATGTTGTAGTTTTAATTCCAACAGAAAGTGATGGAGATTAGGTTCTGATTGCCCTTAGTGCCTCTTGCTTTTCGGGCTGCACAGCAGAACCTCTGCAAATTGGATTAAGTAGCCAACATTTTGTATATAGTTAAACCAGATGCTTGTGTTTTCAGACCATTTAAAAAAATAAATAAATCAAGGCAAAATAACTGACTGAAAACATAATTAACAAAAGTGAAAACATAATCAGCACAAAGTTATGAGAGAGCAGCTATTGTGCAAGGACTAGATGACATGGTCGGAGTTGGAAATCCTTGGTTTTGAGCTGGATTTCATTACAAGTGTTTGGGATGAATTTTATTGCGTAATAACTCTTTTTGGGTTCCGCCTGTTCCTCCTTTTTGTGTTCCTTCCCTTTCAACAGTGACTGGGGGGTGTGCTACTCTATTGGGTTGCAGTACAAACACAAGTGGTTGTTGCATGACAGAAATAACCAGTGGAAAGAGAAGATTCCTACAGGCAGTCAGGGGGCTCATCCAACAGGATCTCTGCTTCATCTCCACAGGCTGCAAAGGAAAGGCTGGAGAGAGAGGAATGTCGACAGGAAAAATGATCTGAAAGATGATGGGTTGTAGTGTTGAGCGGCAGGGTGGTGTGGTTGGGTCTAAACAAGGGCTTTAGATTTTACAGAACAATTGTGAGCTTTAGCAGGAACTGCGACAAATTTTCATTTTTGGTGTTTACCTTCTTTCATACCGTTTGTGATGAGAGGACATGCATGAAATAAACAAGTGACAAATCCTCTTCAAATTTAATATTGTATTAACAGAAATAATTCAACTTTCAGTCTAACATATTTCAATAACAATTCTTATTTGCTAGGCTAGTGAAACATAACTAAAACTACAGAGCAAAATTAAAATGAAAGAACTATGTAAACGAGAACAAAAGGACAACTATAAAATGGTTAAACTATCACCATAAATTTAATTAAATAATTTTCAGAGTTCAGTGAGGATCCTTTATTTATAGAACCAAAGTTAATCCTAAAGAATTTGTAACGGGATTAGATTACTTTAACTAATTCAGAACAGCAATTCACATTTGTTCAACCCATTCACAGTGCAACTCTGAGTTAGATGAACCATTATTTGAGAAAATAATATTTTAAAGAATTATTTACTAAATTAAAAACCCATTACCTTTAGCACATCATGTAATTATTTCTCCAGAAATAATAGACTTGAATTAAGATGGCGGAGAAAAGCTCTAAAGGGACAGATGACCAGAAACCAGCACACCCGGGTCAGGTAGCTAACAGCAAGGCAGCTGCCTTCATAGCATCCTTTTTTAAGTTCCACAAAATACCCGTTATCAGTATCAAAGTTCCTTATTGCTGTTATACAAACACTCATGACAAACAAAACAGATGCTATGTTTAATCAAACTGTAACTATGTTTAACTTGGGTAACTTGGAATCAAGCAGCACTAGTACTTTGTAAAGAACATTGATTCATCCCTTTGGTTCAGCAGCGTTTATATGCTGCTATAAGTTAGAGCTAAGTCAATGACTAAAGAAAACAGCATTCACGACCTTGTGCAGGACAGGGTTTTCCTCTGGTAACTTCATCGAGGGTGGTGGTTAATCTTGGGCTGTTGGTAGATCTATCACCTCAACAAGGTGTGGAAGATCTTCCTAAAGCTTTTTTATAGTTAATGGTCTTAAAGGGTAATAAAAGCAGCTCCGTCTTGAGCTTTATCCCTCCGTAGCGAGTTGGAATAGTGACTTTTGCTGTCCTACTGATTTTCAGGTTGGCAATTTATCAGCTTAGCATTTAGTCAGTTTATTTAGCATTTGTTTAGCTTTTACTAGTAGGCCAGACCACACCCAGCCCCCACCCTTTCACACATTTCCTGGTCCGCGGGGGCACCGCTTCCTCTTGACACATTTTTCAATTATGAGATTGGGCGAAGTAAGGATCTGGGTATGGGGGTGAGTTACGATTTAAGTAGATTTATTGGATTCCCTGTTATCTTTGTCTTCAAAAGTTGTGCAAAAAACACAATTCAAGTATGTGTAATGAAAAGGCTTGCAGTATATTAGCTCTTAATCCAAATGGTATTTGTCTAGTCATTTTGACAATTGTTTTTGCTTGTCATCGTACACAACTTAACAGATGTATTGCAAGTGTGCAGATGAGCAAATGTTACATATTAAAACTAAAAGGACACGTCACTGCAAACATTTGTCCATGAGAGAAAACTCTGGGTGTGGACAAGATGCTGTTTTGTGGAGTTCAGTTTTCAGGCGTATTAGTTAGTTTTTTTTTTTTGTTTTTTTTTTGCAAAAAAAAAAAATTAACAAAAGTGAAAACATAATCAGCACAAAGTTATGAGAGAGCAACTGTTGTGCAAGGACTAGATGACATGGTCGGAGTTGGAAATCCATGGTTTTGAGTTGGATTTCATTACAAGTGTTTGGGATTAATTTTGTTGCTTCCCTTTTAAACCGATTTGCGTAATAACCCCTGTTTGGGTTCCACCTACCCCTCAATAATAAAAATAAATGATCATAGCCTATGAATACACACACAATAGAGTGCAAAGTACAAAGTTAACCTAGTCAGGATGTCCGCTGTAGTGAGGGAGAAGCATTCCACTGTCACATACACCAACAGGGCTAATGTGGGCCCCTTAAGGAACCGTCTGATAACAGAGGAAGTAGAAGAGGGGAGGAGGTATGGCGGGCTTGAACTATTTGCTGCATTATCAAATAGGATGGGGTGGCGTCCTTCTATTTCCGTGTGGAAGTAAGTCTTTGTCCAATCTCGTTTTAATTTAATCAAACCACTGACTGTGCCAGCTGAAAACTAAGTAACAAATAAAACAAGAGATCCTCTGTGCTCAGACTGAGCCAGCTGACAACAAAGCAACAGACATCTTATATTTAGTGTAAGTTGTTGTGCGTTTTTTTTTCCCCCCCAAGAAATGACGAGACAGATGAAAGGTTTTGGAAGCATTAGTTGGCAGCGGTGAACGGGTTTATGCTATCCAGGACGCGTTTCACAGCCTCTGCAGGGACATCGTCAGAGACGCCTCACTCTTCCTCCACGATTAATACCGCAACGTTAAAAGCGGAACCGCCAGGGCGTCACTGCTGAAGATACCAAAGAATCACTTCTCCTTAAGTAAGGACAATTTCAAACAAAACGATTTGATTTGAAGCGGAACCTAAATCCAGCTCTAATGTTTTTACAAGCAGCCAGCCAGCGGACTTCATTGTGGTTATCGGCCCGCTTATTTGTCAGCAAAAGTCCTGTAACAAAGGTATCGGCACATCTACTTTTTTTTTTTTTTTTCATCTGATTGAAACGTGTTTGTGAGCGTTGAGTGCGGTAATGTAGCTATTGACGCCACATATAAGCAAACTATGGGAGTAATGCCCCATGTAGCTCGTTTGCTGCAGCATGTATTTGTTTTCACTCCCTCTGTTTGTGGGCTGGTTCCTATGCGACTCAGTTGTGGGATCACCCCTGGACTCAAACTCGGGCCCGGTGAACCCATCTCAGATAAGGCTGCCCCGCCTTCAGATTCACTTATCTCTTAACCCAGCTGGCTAATGTTTTTATCTTTTGTTTTGTTTCTTCTATTATCAGGCCGTCTCTCCGCCTAAACGTCTCCCTCCAAGTGTTTTTTTTTTCCCCCTTCAATTTGTTTTTTTACTTTTTTGCTTTTGTTGCATTAAAAAAATATTTGATGATGGAATCTAAGGACAGTGAAGTTACACCATATGGCTTGCTGCCCATTTCATGACAGAACAACAAAAATAAATACCAGGGATATCCAAACATTTATTAAAATTTATTCGAGAGAATTTAATCAAGTTGAAAATGTTAGTAGTCCTATCTGGCCTCTTAAAATAACCACAGCAAAAATAATATCAGTTTTAATAATCGTTCACTTATACTTACACTTATCAGCTGTAAGTATACAACGTTATAAGTATAGTAAAATTCTGACAGGAGGAATATGTTTATTTTAGCATATGCAACTGATGTCTGTAATAATGTCAAATGTTATGCTCATATTGTGGACAAGTTGTGCAATTTTACCACTTTGTATCCATATGCTATTTTTGAAGCTTATAATTCGAGCTTAAAAAACACTCCCATTATACGTCTAATTATTGCCTTTTTAAATAAACTTTATTGTGATCAATTATTTTGCCAACACGATCCCAAAACAAAAACTACTGTGGTATGTCGGGATAACATTTATTTTGTTCCAACAGGCAAGTTTTAAATAATTTAGTCCAAGCCGACATCCTATTAAGTGTGCATAACACTTAAAATCAACTTAATTTTGAGGACAAATGAGTGAATAATCTTATATTGTAATGTCGCAAGAAGCATTGTATGGCAAAAACAAAAAAAAAAAAAATGAAACGATGGATAATAAAGACAATAAACACAGTTTTTTCAGGGATACCAACCTGTTTAGATGATGGAGATGGCTGTGTTATTCATCCCAAGAGCATTCTACCTTGGACATAAAACTCAGAATCAAGTCAGGAAAGGCTTTACCTTTAACACAAGCATTAAACGCTCTAAATAATAATAATAAAAGAAGACAACTTTTATTTTTCTGCTTTAATGCTTTGACTGCAAAATGTGGGAGTTGGCAGACATGCAAAACTACACACTCTGTGATCTTGAACTGAACACTGAAGTTTGAAACTTTCCTCCTGTCCACTGTGGGTTTTAACAGTCTTAACACTTTGTGACATCACCTTTATCTCTTTGGACAGGCTAATCCACTGGGTTTTGCAAATTGTGTTTGTCCAAGTTACCAAATATGGTTCCTCGGCCTGTGAGGATCAAGAGGGTGAGGGACCATGTAAATCTTTTAGGGTTTGTGTCTGGCTTTTTGACGTGTTGCAAAATAACTGCAGCACAGGCAGATTGGATGGAGATCATTTGAACATTGGTTTTCAAGTCTGGCCAGACGTTCTGAAATGGATTTAGGTATGGGCTTGACACATGCGTATGCTACCATACCTCTGTAGATTGGACTGTATATTCCCGGGTTGTTGTACTTCTTGAAGGTGAAACTCCGCTCTAGTCTAAACTCTTTCTCAGCATTTCTTCCAGGACTGGCCTGTTTTTTTTTTTAGCTCTGCCCATCTTCTGGTCAGCCCAGACCAGTTTTCCTTGTCTGTAGAAGAAAAGCCTCTCTGTCGCATTGTGCCGCCACCACCGCATGTCCTGGTGGGGGCGCTGTGTCCAAAAAGATGCGCAGCGGTAGACTTTCACCTCGCATATCGTTTTACGTGCAACTCCAACATTCCACCACAAGATCAAACACCCAGATGGTTAATGATGATTAATTATTCATTCCAATTATTTATTGATTATTAAGTGCTAGTTACCCATTCATCACAAACCCGTAGAGTACCTTAAAATATACATTTGTTGTGGATGATTTTTGCTTAGGGTTCCAAGTTATTAATTATGTTTTTTTTATTATAATTTCCATATTCATAATTTTAAACAAATGGGATATTGGGATATTGTTTTATAACGTAACCCTGTCTCAAACCTCTCCACAACTTCCTTCTTGACATCTCTGCTGTGTTCCTTGATCTTCATGATGCTGTATGTTCACCAATGTTCTCTAGCAAACCTCTGAGGTTCATAGAACAGCTTGAATTATATTAATGTCAAACTATACACAGGGTAAATCTTTTGACCCGTTAGATGATTTCTGAAGGCAGTCTGTTGCACTGGATTTTATTAAGAGGTATCAGATTAAAATGGGCTAAGTGCACAGGCAAAGCACACCTTTTTTATTCTTGAATTTTTGGCGAAACATAAAAAAAAATGATGTATTTTATTCTTTCTGTATCACAGTTTTGCTCTGCTTTGTGCTGCTCTATCACGTAAAATGTAAAATTCAGAGAAGTTTGTCATGTGTAAACATGTGGAAAGTTTAAGTTTTTTTTTTTTTAATTTGAAGCAATAAATTATTTATGGAGCTTCAGTTTTATCCTCAATGACGTCAAGCAGAAAATGTATTTCTTTTGAACCAATATTTGGCTTCCATGTTTGACCCAGATTCTTAAGCAGAATCATTGCATCGTGCTGTTTTGGAACCAAGCGAGCTTTTTCAGAATCAGGTTTAATCTCCAAATTGCCTTCGGTTTCACATTGTACTCAATGATCACAATTTTAATGAAATAAACAAAGTAAAAAATTGTAAATTACATATTTTTTTCTTGTAAATATGAATATGCATTTTCAACAAGAGGACAGCATGGTTGGATTGATGCATATGTGTTGTCTTATTCTGGCCACTGTGCATCAGATTGACAGCCTGTAGCATCTGTTTTTTTTTTTCTTTTCTTTTTTTTTTTTTTTTTTAAAAAAGCTCTTACTCTTTTCAAATGGTAAGAGCTTCACAGAAAGGTCCGTTGAGCTGCAGTCACCCTGGTGACCCAAAAGCCTCCCAGCAGTTAAGCAGCAAACCATCCAACTGGACAGCTTTAAGGCTAACACGTTGCCTTGCTGTTACCATATTTGGCACCCAGTTTATACTATGCTCTGCATTTGGTAACATCTATAAAGTGACTGAATGAGACTCGGTTTAAAAAAAAAAAAAAGACTTTCCAGATACTGAGACATGTTTAATGCTGTTTCTTAGTTTGTATTCTGAACATTCAAAGGCTGTTTGCTGCCAGTGAGCTTCAAGAAGCTCCATGCAGCATTATGTTTGTGTCTCTACTGCCATCTAGAGGTAGATAAAAGTCCTTACTGAAAAACATGACATACAGAAATGCCCAGCACCACTTTGACTCCGCTCAATATAATCTTTCCCCGACTTTCTCCTTCACGAATGTCACTTCTTGTAATTGCAGATGCCATTTAGTATATTTTTTCAAAAGTGACCATTTTAACTTTCATCATATCGTTGCCCTCTTTATTTCAGATTCCCGTACACCCTACGACGGGCATCCTTGCTGTTTTTGTTGCGCTCAACTACTGTGATGTGGTTCACATCGCCGGATTTGGATATCCCAGTTCAAAGAATCAGCGACAACCCATCCACTACTATGGATACGACACAATGAGATCCATGAAGGTGGGCGGCGGTCGTGGCTGTTTTGCCCTACAGGTGTTTTCCTTACCTCTCTCTGACGTCGTTTTTTTTTCTCTGTGTTGCAGAATTCCTACCATGACCTCGGTCATGAAGCCGAAGCCTTAAAACGACTGGAGGATTCAGGAGCCATTGTTTACTTGCACCCACATTTATGATGCAAACTCCTTTCCCAGTAAAGTGTATCACAAAAATGGGTCTTCTGATCTTAATTTGACCAAGTGCCTTTTTGCATTGGGATTCAGAACTTTGCACACTAAATCTTTCAGTGGTAACTTGGCTGTAAAACATTTCACTTTGGCTCTGTAGCTCAGCATTTTACATATTTCTTATCTTCCAAATTCTATACATTTTAGCCTTACATGACAATCTGTACCTCTGAAAACTTACTTATGTGAGTGAGCCTTGTCAAAGTACCTCATAATTAGCTGCATTGTTTCCCAGTGCTTGCAGGGGCATGGATTAGTTGAAGCTGTGTTGTTGGAAGCAACCTTTGCACACCTCATCTGAGGATTTGAATATCCATGGGTTTGATGTGAAATAGTTACTGCAGAGTTACAGTCTCAGTGAGGTTTGCAACGTTCAAGTCTGTTTCCTTCTTCTCAAAAACAAAATTTCAGTGTAGGTGTGTGCTTGGGGCCTATTGAGATTTGCACTCAGCAATTAATTGCTTTTTGTTTAACTGTTCACAAATTAACAAAGTTGGGTTCACTTTTTCGCTTCTTGGGGGGAGGAGGAACGCAGGCTTCTTTTCGCTCATTCGTAAACATTTTTGATTTAATTTATTTAAGCAGTTTATTCCTAGGAAAAAATTGGTACCACTGGATATTTTTGTATGTACAAAACAAATTGCATTTCTAATTAAAAAAGGTGATCAAAATGAATCTGTCGTTTCTCAGCTCGTTGATATTTTTTGTGTGCCATATGACTTGGGTTTATTGTTCAAGAAAAACGGCCACAGCAGAGAGAAGCCGCACTGAACATGTTTGTGTTCGACACCGATTATGACTTTTAACCACTAGATGGCTCAGAAGCTCTTTTGCATTTACTTGTATAACAGACCGCAGACGCACTACTGCACTGCGCATGGTGCAATCATGCAGCAGCACTTATTAAGTGCCACAGGTTGTGGGAAAAAAAAAAAGTAAACCAAACTCCAGTAGAAGCGTGAGAGAACACTTTCCCTGTGAAGTATTGTCAAACCCCTGTTAAAATACCAGGTTCTTGTTGCATCTACATATTTCATTCCAGAACGTTTTTTCCATACATGACCTGTAGAATTTAACTAACAACACAACAAGCATCCCAAAAGAAAAAATCTGATTTCTTAACTGTGCTTACCCATAAACTGATGCTTTTAGATTGAGTTTCAGCATTTGTTCTTCCTGGGTAACTCTACACTGTCAGCTGTATTCAATCTTAATGACCTGAAATGTTGTTCAAGGATTTTACTAAATTGTCTAATTTGCATCAAGTAGTTAAAGCCACAGTGTGCAGAGGTAGAAAGTGTCATTGCACAAATGTATCAGTCAGGAGAGTAGCATCATCATGTTTTGGAGCTCCTTTTCTTCACCTAGACCTGAGGTTTTGGTTAAGATGCAGTTATAAAATAGTGCCCTGATACCAGCGAGCTTTGACCCAAAACCTTCAGGTGTCTTACAGAGAGCTGAAGATGAGGAAAAATCAGAAGATATGAGAGGCCCCATGAGACAAAAACCTACAATATCTCTCACATGCCTACATATAATCTCTCACACAAATACAACTATTCACTTGCATGAAGACACACCGCTATAATCTCAATATCTCCCACAAACACCATTAAACTCTCTCACATAGTGGTGACAGTTTGTGTGTCTTGGACAGTCTTCATACTAATAGTGCATCTATCAGAACAAAAACTAAAGGTGCTGGCTTTATCCACGGTCAAACAACTCCTGTACATGTGGGCTGGACAACCGCTCGGCAAGGATTACTCCGAAAGCAGCAACAAAAGACAGATTACATTCAGCAAATGTCTGGAGGGACAAATACTTTACACGGTGGATGTATTGATAGCAAAACCAAGCGGGTAGAATAACCGTCATTTCATTTGGAGGAAAAAGTGGAAACCTACGAGCCTGAGAACATCATTCTAATTGTGACGTTGTCAGAATGGGTTGGAGCAACATCTTGCGGGGGCCTTTTTGGCTTCTGGGGGGACGCTTCACAAAATAAATGTAAGGAAGCCGGATCTGAAAACATCACCAAGGAAGGTAAAGCTTGGGTCTTCCACAAGGTGCTAATGGATCCACCATGTTTTTTCTGGTCAAATTAGTTACAAAGCGACTTACAGAGAGTCAATGTTTTGAAACGCAGCCACTGATCTTATTGTCCCATCGAACATTTGTGGGCTGAGGTGGAAAGGTGTGCTTGAGCATGACGGCCTGCATTCCTCGGTTACATCAGTCCTGTCAGGAAGGACAGGCCAGCATTTTGGCAAATTATTGTGAGAAGTTTATGGAAGAATCCACAACTAAATGCAAAGAAAGTGTATCTAAACTTCTGAATTTGAAGAAAGTTAGAAAAAAAGTTCTAAAAATATATTTCATTCTTCTGGCATTTAGGAAATGGAAATCATTTTGCTACTCGTAACTGACGTGAAACAGGAAAAGCTTAGTCTGACTTACTGCCAGAGAGTAAGACAAATGTTTTTTATTCATTTTTTTATTTATTTAGTGCATCTGGTTTCAATTCTATCCCAACTGTTGTACTTTTTCACAGAACTTTTTGAGCCAGTTGTATTTGTGCGTCTATAAGTTATGGAGGCCAAAGGAATAATCTGAGTGGTAATAAGCCACTGCATGGAGGCTGGCTAATGTCTCTGTCATCGAGATCACGGCAAAGCCACAAATCTGTTTTTTGTTTTTTATTCCAGGTGCCAGGTTTCTTCAATTGGAAAGCAATGTTAACAAAAATGAAAGGTTTTTAATTTTTTATGATGAGTCCTTATCTGAAAAAGTTTTTACTCTAAGTTTCTATTGTTCAAGTTGAATGTATTCCTGAGGAGATTTAGAGGAAACAAAAGGTTAAAGGAAAAATCACTGTGGCTCATGAATATGTTCTTGATGAGACTCTTTGGAGCAGAACGTACATTCTTCTTACGTAACCTTTGCTTATCATCCTCCAATCCCTTTTCGTTCATTTCTCGCTGTCATTGGCTTCAGGTGTTGTGCTTCTGTCACCCCTGGTCACTATATGTGGTAAATATTTATTATGATCAGCCATGTGCATCTTCCACTGCCTGCGGTTTGTTTAAGGCGACTGGTGTACTGTTTGGTGATCACACTTAGATAGCCCCCTGCAGAGAAGGTGCTTCCTGATCTACAGCTCATTTACGAGGAACATAGACGTCTAAGACATTCGTTGTTAATGACAGCAGGACATAAACCTCTGCAGTCTGAAGGCAGAGGGACAAGAATAATTTAGTACGTGTTAGAGCCTGTCACTTGACTTTCACTCCACAATTCTTCCTCCCTCTCTTCACAGGAGAAGGCGACGCGAGAGTCCCGAGCAGGCCTGTTTAGTCTGCCGTAAGCCTCACTCATATCCTCCTGTAATGTGTTCGGTGTGTATACTGAATGAAGGCCTGCACAGAGCGCTTTCTAGTCACAATCCCTGCTCTCCCACGTCGTGTGCAGCATCAGCAGACAGACGCAGCTTTTTCTGAAACTCTGGGGTGGGACGTTTTGCCGGTAGCTTCTGCCCAGGCTGCTGATGGGATCGCTGGCGTACAATCTTCAATCTTCAAGCGTGTGGAGCTGCTGACAAGGTCATGGTCTGTGGAAAAGGTTTTTTTTTTAATGTGAGGGGCGCTGTAGCCTTTCCCTGTAAGCAAGCATCCCGGTCATGTTTGCGTATCAAGTTCACCTTGTTTCCCTCCCAGATCACGCTGCTCCACGGCGGCCTTTTGTCACAAAACATGTTTGTGTTGTTGTTGCCAAAATGTCAGGGTCTTGGTGTGCAGTGTGATCTCAGTCTAGCAATGGGGAAGAGGTTATCACCTCATCTGCAAACTGGGAAAACCAATGTTCAACCGCACACCTATGATAATGACATTTGGTTCATCGCAGGAAAACAATGCAAGACTGCTTTTTTTTTTTCCAACACACAAAATAGGCTCCTATCATTTGTGGGGAAAGTCTTGCTGGTTAGAGTATAATTCACTTCTGGGCATAGAACATCTTTGAGATTCTGGAGGAAGGGTGGACAGAGTGCAGGTGGGGAGAGGGAGGTCCCTGTTTCTCTAATGGATGTCACCTTTTCAATCAAACTTCATAGATTGGAAGAACATACAGCCCTAGACAAACTGAAAGAGGGAGCGTTTTAAACCATTCTTAAATAAGGCAGTAAAATAACTCTATGCTCTGCTTTGTGGTTATTTTTTTTCTTTGAATACAGCAGTTGAGGTTTTTACTTTAAAGGGAACTCTTAAAAGAGCTAATTGTTCTGATTACAATGTAACATTTATTTAGCTGACCAGACAATTAGTCTGAAGGTGATAAACATAGACGGTGTGTCTAGCTCTGTGAGAATCTCCTTGTCCCTCATTTCAGAGAGGCGCACTGCTCTCACTGATGTTGTGTAGCATGATCCACCAGGGCTGCTCCTGGACAAAGCTATCTTACCTGTTGACATATACGGCTTACTGTAGAGGTGCATCTCAATAAATCAGAATAATATTACTTAATCATATACATCAGTAACTCTAATAAATACAATCGATTGACTGACTGACTAAAAGTATCATGCACTGTGGTGTCCAGCCCACATGGGTGTACAAGACACTCTATATACAAAGCAGTACAGGATATTTAACGCTTTTACATGACTGGAATAGCCATATACAAGCTCCATCCATTCACCATTTACAAACGTAGCATAAATATCAATGTTATTTTTTTTTTGTTTTTTTTTTTTCCAATATTCGAACAGGATACAACACTCTGACTTCTTTCCAGGCTTTACAAATAACAACCATCTTGCCCTGCAATAGACTGGCGACCTGTCCAGGGTGTACCCCGCCTCTCGCCCAATGACAGCTGGAGATAGGCACCAGCACCCCTCACGACCCCAGCAGGGATAAAGCGTGTAGGAAAATGGATGGATGGATGGATGGACAACCAACTTAAGACTTTAGATAACCAAAACACATCTGCATTACCACTAGTTATACATTCAAATAAAGAACAAATTGATACTAATCTTCCACTTGCATTAAAGGGGCCATGGTATCACTGCATAAACTGTTTCATGTAGTTGATGTAAATTCTCCAAATAATTTCATTTAAAAAAATATCTTTTTGTAGGCGGTTATTTTGGCAGGCCAGATTTCCCTCCTCAGTAAAAGGGTTGGGTACGGTAATGATATGAGGCTCTACCTGGTTGACTTCACTCTGATTGGCTACAACCACATTTAGGAAACTGGTCAAACATGTCCTCGTCCCCTCCATCCACACCTCTCTTCCCGGCAAAACACATAATTATCCATTATTATGGCTAGTGGAAGTGTTGCAGGATGTCGGGCAGGCGAGGCCAAGCTGACCAAAGGCTTTAACCTGGCGGCGCCGTTCATCACAGTGGGACCGACGTCCATGTCAGCAGTGCTCATACGTTTATCAGACGAGACCGCTTTAGAAATGAAATAAACTTGCATGTAATGACAGCGTTGTGGTACAGAAGTTTGTTTCACAATCAGTTTGTTTCAAATCGTTCAGGAAACGGCTTTAGTAAAGTGTGCTGAACATCTGAACATAACACAGTCTCATATTGGGCCGCGGTGAAGTTAGTTTTAGGCTGGATATTATCGCTCTGCAGCTACAGCAGCAAGCGAGCAGGCAGAGAGCAGCAGCCCCAGATCAGCCTCCCTGTATCGGCTCCAACAGGAGGCAGACGGCGCTGAAGCTGCAGAGCGTGAGTTTCTGATGTCCAACCTAAAACTAACTTCACCGCGGTTCAAACGGGGGTTATAATTGAGTGGTTCCTCCAATAAATGCACTTCCTCTGCTGGAGCCGAGAAGTAAGGAACCATTGCTTCTCACATGGATTTAATTTTACGTGTAGCTCAGTCTGATACTCTTCCTTAATATTAAAACAGTTTTTAAGTTTTGCTTTTCGACAAACGTCCTGCTTCTGTTGCTTTTTAAAATCATTAAAACATTTTTGATTTAACAAATTTAGATTGCATTGTAGTCTGTTTATATAAACATAGTTTCAATCAGAAATGGCTAATGATGAGGCAGTTTCTTTTGCCCAGCTAAAGCTCTTCACACAGTCCCATATAAAAATCTTCCTGTTCAGACTATCTTCTGGCAGCTGAGTGAAGCGGTTCCACAAACGAAGCATCTCCACTCTTTGCTTCATAAGGCTGGGCTGCCATCCCATCTACCGCCAGTTTAGCAGTGAACTTGTGAAAACCTAAGAAGCAGCTGACAGCTACTCTGAAGAGCGTGGATATGTTTAATTTTTTCAAAGCCTCACACACCAGAAACATAAAACAAAATGGGACTAATCATTAGATCAAAACGTTTTGTAAAAAACAGAAAAGCCTTGATGAGGTAAAAATCTTCATTTTATGCTGAATAGCTCCCACAGCTCTCCCATCTGATTTGAATGGGTGTTTGATTCCCCCGGTGATGCACATGAATTAATTGAAACCCAGTCCAAGGTATTTATAGGAACCTGTGAATGCTAAAGATGTTGGTCCAGACATAAGGTTGGATGAGCTTCTCTGTTCACATTTCCTTCTGAAATCAATTACCAGTGTTGGGTCATCGTTAAGAGACAAGCTCCATTTTCTTTACACCATACATTCAAAATATTTAAACTTTTTTGTAACTTTTCACCTCAGTCACTGCAAGAAAGATATCAGTGTACAACAATATATTTAGGGTTAACTTGTCAACAGAAATACCAAGGTTGGCTTCTTTGATATCATCTACCAGATTGTTTATGTACAGTGAGAATAAAGTAGGCGATAATACATCACCTTGCTTTACCCCAAAAGGAGTGGAGAACTAGCCAGTCCTGAAATCATTCACCTGTACACATAGAACTGGAGCATTATGCAGATATTGCTTTAAAGGTACATTAAAGCAATATTTATGGTATAATCTACCAGAAATGATTAACTTATACTGTAAGAGGTATCTGCTTACCCACTCAAACACCTTCTGGAAGTCAATACAACATGCAACAGTTTGTTTTCCTTCATATAGTCTGGCCCTAACTGATGATAAAGCATAAATATGATCAATACAGGTTTAAATCATCTGCTAGAATATTGTGTGCTTCTACATACTGGTTTAATGTGTCAGTGAGGATACCTGAGTAGAGTTTGTAAATGGTGCTGATCAAGCCGATGCCTCTATAGTCCAGTGGAGCGCCCATGTCAGCCTTTGATGACTTTGGTATTAGATTTATTATTGACTGATGCCACTAATAGAGTTTGCGAAGCATCTTTGAAAAATACCTTTCAATAATGCGGATTCATTATGTGCAAACTGAATGTTTTTAAGCCTTTATTTTTGTTAATTATAACAATTTTCCCCTTACAGCTGATCAACAGAACATTTAGGATTAGAATATTACATCAGACCAATAGAAAACATTGTAATTCAGAAATGTGGGCTTAATAAAAAGTATGTGTGATACCTACTTAATGGTTATTTTCAGAAGGTACTTTTAAGTTGGCAAAAGAGCCTGACCGGAACGGATATATTATTCTGCTGAGAATTGCCTTTGGATTCGCTTGAATCCAAACAGCACAGCAGGAAGAATTAACCTAGAAACAATGAAGTTTGCATACAAACAGGGATTCTCAGTTTAACATCAAGTATGAGCTTGTGACTGTGATCGATGTATTTTTGGTTAAAACATGTTTGTTTTTCATTCTGTGAAGTTGTTGGGAATAGCAGCAAAAGAAAATGAGTCACATAAGAGCTGTGTTACCTCAAAGCAACAGTAAAGTCACTGAAGTAAATCTGAACCTCGTTAAAACATACCTGTGCTTCTCTGCTACCATCTAGTGGCCAAGTGAAGGGAATAATTGAAAATTGCAAATGAATGATAATTTGTAAGATGCACAGAATCCTTAGAAGAGTGTTGATGATGATGTGTTTAGAGTTCTGAACTCTTCTTTTTCTTTTTGATTGTCACCTCTCATAATCGCTGATAATAACAACAATCAACACAAGCAGGTTTTAGGATTTTTATCAGCAATAGCGGTGGGATTTTAATCTGTTATGATGCCGCACTCTTTGTAACATATTTCTATAGATCTGCTCATGGGCATCCTTGCTTCGGTGAACTACTAGCTACTGTAATGTGGTTCACATTGCTGCATTAGGATATTGCTGTTCTTCCACTACTATGGACAGAACACTATGAAATCCAAGCAAGTGGGTGGCGGTCATGGTCTTGCATTATAAATATTTTTTTCCTGCCTCTCTCTGAACTGATGTTCGTTTCTCTGTGTGTTGTAGAATTCCCAGCTTGGCCTCGATCGTGAAGCAGAAGCCTTAAAAAAAAAGAGACTCTTTACTGACACCCACATTTATGCTGCGAACGATTTTCCCACTAAAGTCCAATTTCTGATAGCAACGTTTGTGTCTAAAAATGGTCTTCTGAGCTTAAGATAAAAAGTGGCGTTTGCATCCACGTTCAGGGCTTTCTGTATTGAATCATTTAGTGGTTACTTGGTTGTTAAAATTATTGCTCTAGCACTGTAGCGGAGTATTTAGCCTATTAACATAAAATCTACATGCTTGAATCTTAAATTCAAATATTTGATTTGTTTCTGACAGCGTAAAAGCGACATCTTCATTTGTTTTGTTGTCTTGTGACCAAAACTGCCGTGGAATGGACTTGTCCGGCAACATTGTTGGAAACAACCCTTTGCAAACCTCATCCGAGGATTCATTCATCCACAGGTTTCATGTGTATATCTGTCAGCGGCACATTTACATTTATTGTTTGGGAGTTTTCTTCCCAGACTTACAGTAGTCTGAGATTGATGTTCCAAATTTGATTTTCTTTCTTCTGAAAACAAAAAAATGAGTTTCTCGGTGTGGAGTTGTGTACAGCTCCGTGGGGATTTACATCCAATAACTTCATCCACTGTCACAGAAGTAAACAGCTCATGAATTTAGATTCATTTTCCTTAATATTGCTGGGATGGGAAACAGGAGCTGCATTTTGCTCATTTGTCGGGTTTGTACTTGAGCATGTAGGCCATTTTATTAATTTATTAGTTTTATTTGGAGACAAATAGCTTAAATTGATCATTTTGTATGTGCAAAAAAAAAAAAATTACTGCCATTGTAATTAAGAAATATGACAGAAATGGATATCCGTTCTTTCTCAGCTGATCTTTCTTGAGAAAGTGTTTAATGTCAATAAGCAGCTTCACTTCTCAGAATTAGCTAATCAAAATAAAGACGCACTGTGCCTCTGTGAGATGGATGTAAACTAAGCCCGACCGTTTACCACTAGATGGCACAGAGACGCTTCTGCCTGTGAGATGAAAAGCAGAGACCCGACTACTGTGCAAAAGTTGCAGTCATCCAGCAGCACCTATCAGGTACCTGGGGCAGTGAGAGTGGTAAAGCAAGCTCTGCTAGATGTGCAAGAAAACACTTGCAGTGTGAGCGACTGGCCGGTCAGAAAAGTTCAGTGTACCAGGGAATCGACTTAAATCCAAAATTAGCTTTCTTGTGTTAGGTTAAACTAAGATTTTGACCGACGTATGGCCAAGTTAGTGACAGACATGTGCTGTTTCAAACGCATGGTAACAGATTGCTGCCCAGGCGCTAGTACAACAACGCCCAGCGCACACTTTGATGGCACTGGTGCCGGCGTCCTCTGCTGTTGAATTGAAATCTTTCCACCTTCGACTTGAGTGACGTGTCGCTTTGAGCAATGATGCACATGTTTCACCCAAGGTCAACTTTAAAGAGAGAGAGAGAGAGAGAGAGAGGTCGTTGTTAAGCTGCACAAGAGACACTACACTGTGGCAGAGTACAAGCAGGAACCACCAGATGAGCTTAGGATAGATGTTTGCACAACCACAGACTGATTCTACTACTGCACGACTCAGCTATATGTTCTGTTGGCTCTAAATTGGATTATATATTTTTCTTTTTTCTCATGGGGGATCAGGTCAGATTTGAAGGGGAGAATCCATACAGTATAACCCTACTTTTCAGATTTTTCTATGTAGAAATCAAACCATGTGTCCTATTTGTTTCTCTTCAGAAATGTGTGTGTATATGCTGTGTTGGTCCAATCAATAAAATTCCCACAAAAATAAATGAACGTTTGTGGTTGCAGTGTGATAAAATAGGCAAATGCTCAAGGTGCAAGGACATTTTTTGCAAGAAAGCTTCTTATCTATCTATTCAGTTTTGTTTCTTGATCTGTATTTAGAATCTGAGAATATTAAAACATATTATCAGCTCAAGAAATGCTTCTATGTGTGCAGAGCTGGTGTTGTGGGTAAGTAAATCAATCAATCATGGTTCAGCTTCTACTCGTGCTCGAATACGAAAGAAAAAAAAACGGTCACATGGTCAATTTGGCCTTCCTTCTTTCATCGTGTGACTACCCACATGCGATGAGTGGATATGTGCGTTGTGAATTCAAAAATTATTTGGACTGCTCATAAATGCTTGTTTTCCCAACAACGAAAGATCTGGAGCAGCCCAGTCTCGTCACGCTCAGCGGGCTGTGGTAACTTCCCTTTTAACAAGAGGGAATTACATAACTCAACAGGATTGGTGTGAATCAGCAGCATGTTTTGTGACGACTGCAAATCAGGTCAGGCTTCTTTTTTCTTTTCAGGGGAATCTATTGTGCTGTAAGCACACCTTTGAACCCGAAGCTCGTGTGGTTAGAGCGGCATGGGTCCCTCACCGTGCTTTTAACCGTGGAATCTTCTGGAGAGAGTTTGCATATTTTAGGTGTAAAGTCCTCAGGGGGGGGGGAAACGAGGCCTTACTCTTGGTACACATCCAACTGATCCCTACGTTAGCATATTCATGGACGAGATATGCAGCAGATCTAATCAGTCTGACGCTGCTTTAAACAATAAGAATCATTTGAAATGCATGGCTTTGCACTTTATCCAAACCCCCACCTAAATACGCTATGACCCTAAACGCACAAGCCTACAATTTGAAGTGCAACGATACCGTAGGAGAGCACAGCGTCCATAATGTCTGCCGAGCATTGTGTAATGGTGGCAGAAGCTGTGCAAAGCGATCGTTACTGCAGAACATATATTTCAATACACCATCTGTCCACTGTACAGCGTTCCCAGTCTGTCAGAGCAACATCTTTTTTCTAAGCATTTGCTTTAAAAGTGGCCCAAATGTGTCATATTGCCACTATTACATCAAATGCAAATTTTAATTCTAGAGTGCACTGCAAATTTGTTCGTACACCTTAAATCTCAAAAGACCAACAAAAACTAATGTATATTTGAGGAGTAAAAGCAATCTCTCTCTCTCTCTCTCTCTCTCTCTCTCTCTCTCTCTCTCTCTATCTATCTATCTATCTATCTATCTATCTATCTATATATATATATATATATATATATATATATATATATATATATATATATAGATATAAACTGCTCTTTCTCCTGAGCAGGGTGGGTGGTTATCCATCTCTAAAGCTCAGGTCCTCCACCAGAAGCCTGGGAGCTTGAGGGTTCTCCTTAGGATCTTACCTGCTCCTAAGATTGTGCTCTTCTGGACTGAGCTGTCTGATGTTTCTCCATGTATCTGTTGGAGCCACTTCTCCAGAGTGGGGGTTACTGCCCCGAGTGCTCCGATGACCACGGGCACCTTTTCAGTAGGGCAGTAACTATACGACCAGAGCTACAATGGAATGGGTTAAATCATATTCATGCATTATAAGTCAACGCCACAGGGGCTAAAACCAATTGAGAATCTGTGGAACATTGATGTTCAAAGAAATTATTCTTCAAATCTGAGGATAGTTTATTTTGCAAAGAAGAATGTGAAAGAAAAAAGAAATCCGTTTAATTGAGCACACTGGTTGAGACATACCATGGAAGACTTGTAGCTATGACTGCACCAAAATGTGGTGCAGTCATAGCTCTAAGTATTGACTCAGGGGGATAGATTGTAATTTTCTTTTCACTTTGAACTTTGCTCTACGTTGTGTCTGTCACTTTGAAAATTAGAAAGAAATGAAGCGCATATACATTTGCCGGGGGCTGTATACATGGTTAAATAACAATACTCTACAAAAATCTATAAAGAAAACATTGTTTGTATCATTCATATTCTGGTGAGTGTTAGACTAGAGCTATCTGAAGATGAAACATAGTTATTAGTTAAGCCGCAAAAAACATAAAAAATAAAAACAACGCAACAACGCTGGTGTGAGTTTCCTCTGTTGACTCACTGACCTTACCATACCAGGTACACGACGCCCGAGGCCTTCCCTTCTTCCACATCGTTGTCAAAAAAATGGAACAAATGAAGACAACCAATGCTGATTTACTGCATGTCTGAGTAAGAAGGCTGGGTTGTGTGGGAAGGTACCGTGTGCATCCGGCTACCCAGTGAGAGGGCATCTGGTTCGGCTTGCAGAATAACACCCCCACAGCCCAGAGAGCCGCAGTGGGTCAGGTGCTTGTGCAAACACATCGCTGCTCCCGGGGAACCAGCTCTGCGAATAAGAATTAAGAAATGTGAGTCAGAAAAAAAAAAAAAAAAGAAGACGATAAGAGGCTTTTACCAGGTCCACTTTTTCTACTGTGAAACCCCATTTCCTGCTCGCATGTGGGCACTGCCATCATATGATCTTTTTTTTTTTCTGTATGATTTTTATTTGTTCCCTTCTTCCTGCAGAGAAGCTTTAATGTAAAACTCACACTGTCACTGCGACACTGACAAATAAACAACAACCAAAAAAAAACCCAAAAACGAAACATAAAACATAATCAAGAGACAGGATTGCAAACAAATGCAAAAATCAAGTCTATAAAAGTGTGAAAATTGCTTCTTTCATTTCCCAGGTCTTGATTAAAGATGAATTCTTTAATATTTATTTTCCAATAAATAAAACTGTTTACTAAATGCAATAGTTTTCACATTGATCTATATCACATCTTTAATTTTCCATATTATTACCTGACAGTTTATTATCAGTGTTTTGGTTTTTGATGTAATAAGGCACACTCCTCTGCAAAGCAACATTATTATTATTATTATTATTATTATTATTATTATTATTATTATTATTATTATTGTTGTTGTCTTTGCCGTCGTCAACAACGTTATTATTATTATTTTATTATTATTTTATTGTTGTTGTTGTAGATGTTTCTAGCAGCTTTAATTATAGTTGAAATAGATCTTTGTGTCTTAAACTGTCTCTGGATTAAATTAAGACAAACACATTAAAACAGCTATTTTTGAGGAGGCTTTCCAAACAAACAAACAACCAAAAAAAAAAAAAAAAATAATGCAAGAAAGTTAATGAATGCTTTGCATTTTATCCATGATACCGATTAGACAGTAACTCTTATCTGAAAAGTCCAGGAATTTAGGATTTAATTAAATAACCCTTTACCACTCTCCAACAATTAGAAGCCAATTTGAGAATGGTGCTGCTTCATTATTTCTCCAGATTTTAAATATATGAATACCAATATTTCCCAATAGAGAGCGCTTTGACGTAAACATTAAGTGGTTCCTTTTTTTCTCCTGTTAAAATTGTGTTTTCAAGGCTGATAGTTACACAAGCCCCATAATTAACTTTTCATGGACATATTTTCCGTATGCTAAAGAGCTGCTGAATCAGTATTCAGACTGCTCAGAAACAGGAGTGGCATGAGGGTCACAATGCAAATGATAGCAGTATTAAAAACCTGCATGTGGGAAATTGAAAGAAGCAGTTTGATAAAATACAAAATTTTCTGTTGTTTCCCAACAAAGCAAAGAACATATGATAGTAACATTTTAAAGCTATTAATAACAGCTTCTATCAACCAGTAGCACTGTTAACATTGGCAGCATCGCTGTCTGTGCTGTGTCTGTGGAATTTATCATTAAAATCCAAATCTTTTGCAGGTTTTATTTTTGGAAACAAGATTAGTTTTTTGTTTGTCTGACAGCCTAAATTTCCAGAGTGAAATCAGACAAAATGCAACTTCTACCAGCACAGGACTATGCTCTCATCCCGCATTTTTATCCAAGGATGGCATCAATACCAACGTTTGATCATATCGGCCCAAATTGTAGACCTGGCTACTTTTTAAACCGGTTGTAAGATAATATGTTGAACTCAATGGTTTCAAATGCTATAAAAACTACATATATAAATCTAGATATTTGATTGTGAAAAGTCAGAAATTATGAAATAAAAGTGTTTAGGAATCCTGAAAATAGAAAAAAAAAATGACTGTCTTGTGGTACTGAAAAGTCTAATAGCACAAAATGCCAAGTGCTACCCCATTTCTGCTGCACAGACTAAAAGGTCACCCTACTCAGCTCATTGAAAGGTTTAAAATGCCACAACAGTTTCCTTAAGGCCAGCTAAAGGAATATCTAACACAGACACTTTTTTTTAACTTGAATGTGTCAAACTTGAAAACTGACAAAGGTACTTTATTTTCCATTTTTAAAGGCCCCTTGAGCTATTTACAGTTTAAAATATCTCTAGTTTTCTAATGTAATGTAGCTATATTATTCAGAGAAAATTAAAAATTTGTTGCATCAGCTTTTACCAATTTAAGCTGATGAAATGAAGCGTGCACAAAAATATCAAAATCTCCTGAAAGTCTCCTGTTTTAAATTTAGCCAACAGCAGAGCCAACGTTTGGACTTGAAATACAAATAATAATAAAAAAAAGAAAGGTCAACTCTTCTCAAGTGGCCTAGAGCAAATTGTGAGGTGGGAGATGTTTTTTTCTGATGCACAGCTTCAAAACAGGTAAGCATTTTTATTCCTTTGTGTCCTGTCTGGGACAGGAGCATTAAGAATTGTTGTCTTAATGCCAAAAAGAGTCCAACAGATTTTACTTTCACAAGTGGAGCCTTACTGCTTTTGCCATAGTGCTTTCGCCATAGTGCTCCGCTTGATTTATTTATGCGAGAAGCTTTAGTAGATTTAATGCTGGGGCTATTTCCATGTGAAATGGAAACATAAATGGGGAGTTAGAAGAGGGGAAAAAAAGGAGAGAAACAGATGAGACAAAATGCTAAAAGGGAGAAAAGGTAAAAGAGAAAGAGGAGAGGAAAGGGAGAGAGCAATATAATATCCTCTGAGTCTGCTTCTACACCTGCAGAAAGAGAAAGAAAAAGAACAGCAAATCCAACCGATAAAGTATTACAGGTGCAAACTACTAAGGCCTTAATACCATCACTGAAGAATATTCAGTATTATTTAATATGAAATGTATAAAGTGACAGCTGAAGATAATAATAGGGTTTTTCTGTATAAAAGTGAATCTGTAAGTACCTGAATCCAAGCACCTGTGGGTGTTTGTGAGAGTGCACTTGTGTATCCATGAGAATAATGCTCAATAGTGGTAAAAGGAGCCAAAGACTCACCCCCGGAGTACTGAGGCCAGAACCAGAACCCCAGATGCCTGTCAGGACCCCAAGAGCAAAGGTGCAGAAGAGGGGCCAACACAGGGAAAGCTGCCTCCCCCATCCTAGGGAAGAGCAGAGAGGATCCCAGGGAAACCCCCTAACAGCCACAACGACGGAGCCGTGGGGACAAGCCCGTGGGCTCCGCCAGCAGCGAGCTACACCGGAGCAGATCCAGCCATTGTCCCGGTGACCTGAGGCCCACTCACCGGCGAGCCCCCCGACAGGGCTATGAAGGCCAGGCAACTACAAAGCAGCCACCAGGAGTGAGCCAGCCAAGGATTTGACACAACAAAAACTTGCAGTCTGCTAGTACAGCAAACTGTTCACAAGAACCTCCTAAGATCTGAGCTGAGAGCATACAGGCGACGTTGTCCGGTGAACAGAGACAGCCACAGTATAGCATGCCTTGTGTTGCATTGTGGCCAGGTATGGATGCGCAGTCTCTCAGATAGCCATCTGGGCACCATTTCAGAAAGCTATAGTAATTTCTGGGGTAAATTCCTGCTTTCCCGTTTCAGAAAGCTCAAAAGCCTTTACCCTGAGTCCCATTATGAAACGACCCTGCAACCGAGCAGAGTTGTTTGGGCAAACTGAGTTTTCTCTTCTTTTTAGCTGAGATCTGCACAAGGAAGTGTCGGGAAAGGTGTGTCCTTTTCTGGTGGAGCGCCAATACTCCACACAAATCTCTGTTGCGAGAGGCTGATCAGACCACGATTAAATGTTTGATCATTTCTGGATTATTATATTTTCAAGCATTACCATTTTTACCAAAATCGCTTTTCTAACACAACGAGCAATGCTCTCATTCTGAACAATTTTTTTGCTGCTCTTCGTTTTTACGCCAACGGCAGCTTTTTAATAACATAGGTGATGTAGAAAATCTTTCAGAGGCAGCTGTGTGTCGCTCTGTCAGGAATGTTATTGTTGCACTCAGTTATATTAGAGTTTATTGGTGTTTCATAGTCAGAGATTATGAAGAAGAACACAGAATGAAAGTAATCATTTATTCTGTATCACATTGTGAGATTTCCAGCTATAATTTTCCATTCGTACATTTTAGTTTCCAGTCATATATTTTTTCCCCCTATAGGCCCATTCATACCTCACGTAAAAGACGGATACGGATACGTGTGGAGTGTTTCATACGTTCTAACCGTCGATTTCGTCCGTACTTTGACACGAAAATTGGGAGCTTACGCTTACGGACGA
The DNA here is from genome assembly GCF_011125445.2 of Fundulus heteroclitus. Lineage (NCBI taxonomy): Eukaryota > Metazoa > Chordata > Actinopteri > Cyprinodontiformes > Fundulidae > Fundulus > Fundulus heteroclitus. The sequence continues at coordinate 22,796 of NW_023397251.1, read as the reverse complement.
AACGGATCAATACTACCGGAAACGGTGGGGGCGCTATTGAGTTTGTAGTACAAAATGTCAACAAAATCACGAAGAAGGTTGTAATTCTGGGCTTTAAACAATGGCGGGATTCGAGGAACAACTTGCGGAGCTTGTCCGCAACTACCCACACATATGATGTGTCGTGTCCGGGGCACAGGGACAAACAAAAAGTTTACTTACGGAGCAAATACAACAAAATCACGTCTTGGACCGTCGCCGTGTTTGATAAGTGACGAATCATTGGCGCTCAGCACTGCCACCTAGAGGAAATATTGGTTATTGCGCACCTCAACGGACGGAGGTATGAAGGACTCAACGGATAGAACGCACGGACAGAAATACGGACGTGCAGGCCAAACATAGGGTATGAATGGGCCTTAACACCGTTAGGTCTAAGGCACATTTCTTCACTTAAATGACGCCACATTTACTTAAACGTAAAATATAAATACAGCCTATATGATTAATATAAAGTGAGGTTGGCACAAATTAAACACCTAAAGAAAATCTTTGTCAACAATTTTGTTTTTCGAAGGATGGGGGAAGCCAAATTTTGATAAAAGGATGAATGAACATATCAGTTATTTTTATAACTCACTCCATCCTATAATTAATTGCATATGTTGAACATAGCCAATTAATGCTTTAGTTGAGTATTGTTGAGTATCGCTTGCCTGCACTTAGACACACAATGCCCCCCCCCACCCCACCACCCCCACCCCCCCCTCACACACTTTTTTTTTGGGTTTTGAATGAGTGAAGTGTGACAATACAGCTTTAATTATCCGTCAAATAATACTCATGTCACTGATCTATTTTAGCATTTCTCTGCCGCTATCTCACTTTTTCTGCAGCAACAGCGTTGTTTCTTATGGTTTAAAATCCTCCAAATGCCTTAACTAAAGATTTCTAATTCCACTCGTGAGAAATGCGGACTTCGAGGCTTCTTATTTCCTACTGTTGCCATGATCAATTGTGTTATGTGCGTTCCATTGATGAGGGCTTCTTTCTTGCTCGTGCTTAACTCAGGGTTGATTGGATGCTGAGTTTAGTCACCTGATTGATATTACCTGTTCTGAAACCAAAAATGCTGAGTTTGAAAGCGTGAGGTAGGACTACTCAGAGTAGCTGCTTTCTACTCACGGACATTCTTTATAAAACAGGGCCTAAGTCTGGGATTATGGTCAACCTCATGTAACTCAAAGCGTCGTAAAATTACTCATGCTCCTTGAACTTCTCCACAGAAATGTTCCAGAATATGGAAAAGGTTTGGCTTCTAGACTCTGAGTTCATCTCTTTATGTCCACGTTATTCAACATATTATAGTAATGAGCATCTACACTCTTCTAAAGATGTCTGACTTTCTAAGTATACTTGAATTTAAAAGCAAATACATTTAACATATCGACCTGTGGCGGTGCTACGGGCAATTTTGGGATTGTCTTTGTAGCTCTATCTCTTTTCCCTCAGCCTTTGATGTGCCATAGAGGATCGTTATCCTGCTCCGCACGTGGAGGCGGACTTGATGATCCTGTTCTTCCTCCATTGAGCCAAAGTGGGTGGAGTTTAGTCTCGTCACGACTCTCTGTCTGCTGGTACATCTGTCTGGAGGTGGCAGAGAGTTCTGTTTCTGTTTAGCACAGGACCATGTCAGTTCATGTTAGTTCACTGACAAAGAATTCCCATGTTCTCAATGACTTGAATGCTGCAATATTCAGCGCTACATTACACTGGTGAGCTAAAATGGATAAACAGACAAAAGTTTGTTTTCCATGGTGTAGAACAGTATGAGCAAAAACAAAACAAAAAGAATTCAATTCAATTCAATTCAATTCAATTTTATTTATATAGGGCCAAATCATGAAACATGTCATCTCAAGGCACTTTACAAAGTCAAGTTCAATCATATTATACAGATTGGGTCAGATTATACAGATTGGTCAAAAATGTCCTATATAAGGAAACCAGTTGATTGCATCAAAGTCCCGACAAGCAGCATTCACTCCTGGGGAAGCGTAGAGCCACAGGAAGAGTCATCTGCATTGTACATGGCTTTGCTGCAATCCCTCATACTGAGCAAGCATGAAGCGACAGTGGGAAGAAAAACCACCCATTAGCGGGAAGGAAAAACCTCCGGCAGAACCGGGCTCAGTATGAACGGTCATCCGCCTCGACCGACTGGGGTTACAGAAGACAGAACAGAGACACAACAAGAGAAACAAAAAAGCACAGAAGCACACATTGATCTAGTAATCTGTTCTACATTAGATGGTAGTAGCGGGTGAGCCGTCTTCTCTGGATGATGTCACAGTTAACAGAACGCCAGATCAGGTGTACCTACTATGAAGAGAAAAGAGAGAGAACAGAAAGTTAAAGCAGAAATGACAACACATAATGCATAATTGAAGAACAGTAGAACTCAATAGAGTGAGAAAATTAGATCCTGATATACTCCAGTAGCCTAAGCCTATAGCAGTAAAACTATAAAGGTAGCTGAGAGTAACATGAGCCACTAGTTATAATTTTTGTCAAAAAGAAAAGTTTTAAGCCTAGTCTTAAAAGTAGACAGGGTGTCTGCCTCACGGACCAAAACTGGGAGTTGGTTCCACAAGAGAGGAGCCTGATAGCTAAAGGATCTGCCTCCCATTCTACTTTTAGAGACTCTAGGAACCACCAGCAGACCTGCAGTCTGAGAGCGAAGTGCTCTGTTAGGAACATACGGGGTAATCAGAGCTCTGATATATGATGGAGTTTGATTATTAAGGGCTTTATACGTTAGAAGAAGAATTTTAAATTCTATTCTTGATTTAACAGGAAGCCAATGAAGGGAGGCTAAAATTGGAGAAATATGATCCCTCTTATTGATTTTCATCAGAACTCTTGCCGCAGCATTTTGAATTAGCTGAAGACTTCGAACTGCATTTTGTGGACTTCCTGATAGTAAAGAATTACAATAGTCCAGCCTTGAAGTAACAAATGCATGGACCAGTTTTTCAGCATCACTCCTGTACAGAATGTTTCTAATTTTGGCGATATTCTGGAGGTGAAAAAAGGAAACTCTAGAAACCTGTTTAATATGGGATTTAAATGACATGTCTTGGTCAAAAATAACACCAAGATTTTTTACCTTATTACCAGAGGCCAGGTTAATGCCACCCAGATTAAGTGATTGGTTAAGAAGTTTATTTTTTGAGGACTCTGGCCCAAACAACTTCGGTCTTGTCAGAATTTAAATGCAGGAAATTTAAAGTCATCCAGCTTTTGATGTCATCAAGACATGACTGCAGTCGAAGATTATTGATTGGATTCATCAGGATTTATGGATAAATATAGCTGAATATCATCAGCATAACAGTGGAAATTAATCCCATGCTGTCTGATAATTTTGCCTATCGGAAGCATATATATAGTAAAGAGAATTGGTCCAAGGACTGAACCCTGTGGTACTCCACAGGTGACCCTAGAGTTTGAGGAAGATTTATTATTAACATGAACAAATTGGAATCTGTCTGACAGATAAGATTTAAACCAGCCTAATGCTTTCCCCTTAATCCCTACAGTATGTTCAAGTCTTTGTAGGAGAATATTGTGATCAACTGTATCAAACGCAGCACTGAGATCTAACAGGACAAGTATAGACACAAGTCCATTATCTGAGGCCATGAGAATATCATTAGTGACCTTCACCAGAGCTGTTTCAGTGCTATGATGAGCTCTGAAGCCTGACTGAAACTCCTCAAGTAGGTCATTACTTTGTAAATGTTCACAAAGTTGAAGTTCACAACTACTTTCTCAAGAATTTTAGATAAGAAAAGAAGATTAGATATAGGTCTGTAATTTACTAACTCATCTTGATCAAGAGAAGGTTTCTTAAGTAAAGGTTTAATAACAGCTACTTTCAAAACCTGTGGTACATATCCATTTACTAAGGATAGATTAATCATGTCTAAAATAGTGCCACTGATCAAAGGGAATATGTCCTTAAACAACTTGGTTGGGATTGGGTCTAACATACAGGTAGAAGGTTTAGATGAAGCTAAAATTTTAGATAGCTCAGAAAGCTCTACTGCTTCTAAACAGTTCAAACACTGCGCAGATTCTAAAGATTCCTCCAATGCTGCCTCACTTACTGAGGACGAGGTAATCATGTTTGGGAGGATGCCAATTATTTTATTTTTAATGGCATCAATTTTATTTATGAAGAATCCCATAAAATCATTACTACTAAGAGCTAAGGGAATGGATGGATCAACAGAGCTGTGGCTCTGGGTAAGTTTGGCAACTGTACTAAAGAGAAATCTAGGATTATTTTTATTCTCTTCAATTAATGATGAAAAATATGCTGCTCTAACTCTGCGGAGGGTCTTGTTATACAACAATAGAAAAGAAAAGAAAATAACAGATGGTATACATAACAGAGTCTTAAATAGAAAATAGTCTTTGTTGTTTAAATCAATTTAAATTGGTTTGCATCTTCATTGTGGGGATATGCAAATGTAGTGGTGGGAAAACATGCACCCGGAACTGAAATTTATCTGAGGTCAACTTTGTCATATAACTTTTTGATACCTATTTTACCAAACAATGCAATGGCTGTAAAGTCTCATGAAGAGAGAAATAGTCTTTTAGTTGGTTATAACTTAAAGAGCTAAAACGTCTTCATAACCTCAAATTAACTGAAATACTATAGTTAAAATGTTTAAAGTGTCGTTCTGCTAAAAGGTTCTAAGCAGTGAATAGCCTAGCCGGCGTGGATAACTCTCTTGGAACCGTCATCTAATATAAATCCAGATTAGGTGGTCCTGAAGAGGTGGCTAACAGCCAATCTAACAGCTTTCCCGCCATCACACAAGTACAATGTACTTGTGACTTTAGGTCCCAGATGTGTCCCTTGAACCACTGCATAACATATGGTCCCTGTGGAAAGTCCTAGACTGGAAAAAATACTCGATGACTGTTCCAAGGAAAACCAATAAGCTTTCCATAAACAGGTTAGAAACAAAGTCTTGAGAAAATGCAGACACAGGCTGGTTTAGAAAACAGCATCAAATCCATCATTGGGTTGTAGGAGATTGTATGAATGTTACATATATATAAACAAAGAAAACATCATATTAACTTAAAGGTGCCATGACATCACTTTCTAAACCATTTCATGTAGTTGATTTTGCTGCATATGTAAATTCTTCAAATAATTCATTTAAAAAAATAACGTCGTCTTGTGGTTTTGTCAGGCCAAATGTCCCTCCTCAGTAAAAGGGTTGGGTACGGTAATGATATGTGGCTACTACCTAGTTGACTTCACTCTGACTGGCTACAAGAATATTTGGAAAACCGGTGAAACACGGCCCACCACTTTCCCCCCTCCATCCACACCTTCCTTCGTGGCGCAACACTCCATTACAAATCCATTATTATGGTTTTATTGCTAGTGGAAGTGTTTGCAGGATGTTGGACCGGTGAGGTCAGCCTGACCAAAGTCTTTCGTGCTGGCACGATTTAACACAGTTGGACCGAAATACAAAGTCACATAGACCGATGCTGTAGCCAGCTCCCCGCCATGCCGTGACACAGGAACCTGCAGCTGGGAGGGAGAGGGGAGGGGGAAAGGCTCTGAATGAAGTGTATGGATTACATAGAAAGACAACCTACGTAGAAAGACAACTCAAAGCAACAAAGTTGACCGCCCCTGAGCAGGTCCTTTGGTATTCAGTTTTGACATTCACACGGCCTCATCAGTAGCCTCGTGAGACCATCCTGATCTCGCGAGCTTTCAAGGTTTCACTCGCAGATCAGTCTGGCTACTCTCCGTTAAAGAAAATTTGGAGCCGTTCACCAAACGAACGTCCAATCAGCGTTGGCTTTGAGGCAGGTTGAGGTGTGACGCAACGAAAAGCGCGACAGTTCAGTCTAAAGAACATGGCGGCTTCAGCCGATGAAACTAGCGTTAGCATGGCTATCGAGCGAGTTTTATTGGAATTACAGAGTATTTCTTTGCTGAGCTAACAAGCCTTTACCTGCAGCAGCAAGAGTAGCTTGGCTTGTGGTTGTGTTTTCGTCGTCGCTCAGAGCCGATGTTGACGAGTACGTCATATGCTTCGTTGATCTGATTGGTTTATTTGGCCCGTCTATCACCAACATAGGCCAATCAGCTAACCAGTATTTTCACCCCTTCCCAAAATTACTTCAACGGAAGGTTTCCAGATGGATATGCGGAGCAAATACATCTGGCGGAGTCAGGTAACCTCATCAGTGCACAACCCCCAAAACTTCAGAAAATTCTAATTTGTTGTCATGGCCGATACAGAGAAGCAAGATGAATAATCAAAGCAGTAACGCAGAGGCTGTGGATTTCTCAGTCCATAACACTACTTTAACACACAAAGCCACATTTGTGGGGTTCTTATCAGAGAATTTGATCTTGCTTGAGACAAAAACCTACCTTTATTTATCAGCAAACGGGTATCGCATTTGGTGGAAGCTCAACGTGTCCGTCAACCTGGACATATCTTTCTGGGATGCAAGAGTGGATGTGCTCTTTTCAGGAAATACAGTTTTACCTTAATGATCATTTAGCACACAGCCGGAGAAATACTTGACCTGGGTAAATGAACATTTAAAAGTATTGAGAGGTGTAATATATGAAGATTGAATCGTTTTTTTCCCCACCTAGTTTAATGCAATTGATCTTACAGCTCAACAGAAGAGCTGGTGAAGAAAATCCCATCACGCATCAGTAATGCTTCCTGCTCATCCCTTAATTTGCTCTTACAGTTAATGAGTCCGGACGCCACATAAATGACGAGCTGATAGCAGCGGAGCTCACAGGGGACAGTCCCTTATGTTTTCTTGTTCCTTAATGACACACCGTGAGTTTCTGTTCCTCAATAAAATTGTTTGCTGACACATGAGGGCATTTCACTCAGCGGGTCATGTTGACTGTAAATCCAGACAAGTGGCTGTAGAGGAGGAGGTGGCTGGATCTGTCATGCTGCATGAGATCTTGCTGTTTTTGTTATATACAGATAAATAAAAAGTTTGCGTATGTGCCAACATTGTAAATCCAAGGCTTTTTTTTTTTCCTTTCACTCCTTTTCTAAGAAATGGGCTCAGGGGTGTTGACTATAATTGCACAGTCAATTGTGCTTTTATGAAAAGATGTTACACTTTATATAATACTGTCATGTCCATTTTTGCTGTATCCAAAAGAGTATTTTCAGCGCACGCTGAAGCCGTTTGTACCTGTCAACCTACTCTAAATGTGGTAATGCCCACCTACGATGGCAAAAGGTCAGTTTTCTATTTTTTTTTTCTGCCTCTCTGTGTCTGCATGTAATTTATTGGTTGGAATAATGACCACGCAGAATAATTTACAACCCCTCTGAAGCAGAATGTTTCATAATACCTAAAACTGACTTCCCCGGTCTGGTCTAAAGTATTTTTTTCGAGTGGGGTAAAAGAGGCCCTTTGTGGAGTCCACTTGTGAGCACTGTCACAAAAGTGGGAGTTTCTATTTAGTAGGGAGGCTTTGTACTTTGTTAGTGATTGAGTGTGCAAATACCAATTTGTATGCATTCTTTTAATATAGCATATCCATACTCTGTTTGATGACGCGTGTGTGTGTGTGTGTGTGCACGTGTGTGTGAGTGCATGTGCATGTGAGTACGCTTGTACTAGCACGTGAGTGAGAACCCATTTTCCATATTTTACCAACAAACTGAGGACATTCATTAAACATGAGGACCTTTTTCTGGTTCTCGTTGTGTTGGGAGGCAACGGGTTAGGTTGAGCACTAAGGGGTGCATTTGCTTTAGGTTTAGGGTTAGGGATGTACTATGGTCAGGGTTAGGCCATAGAAAGGTTTGGAAATGAATGGAAGTCAATGGAAGGCAATGCAAAGTCCTCAGTAAGTATGTAAAACACAGATTTTTGAGTGTATGCACTTGAATGAGAATGTATTTTACCATCAGTGAGCACTTTGATGGAAGTCAAAGCTAGGTCCACAGTAAGTATTTAAAACAATTCTGTGTGTGTGTGTGTGTGTGTGTGTGTGTGTGTGTGTGTGTGTGTGTCTGTGTACTTGTACTTATATCTCAGTGAAAATATATTTTGCACATTTTACGAGTAAAGTGAGAACTTTGATGTTAAAAAAGTGAGGACCTTTTTTTTGTCCTCACTTTTTCTGGCCTAGGGGTTAGGTTTATGACTAATGTGTCAGTTAGGTTAGGGTTCAGGGTAATGGTTAGGATATTGAAAGAGTTAAAAATGAATGGGTTAGGGTGAAGGCAAGGTCCTCACTTCATATTTAAAACAAGAATGTGTGTGCTTGTGTCTGTGTATGCATATACATTCCTTTGTCGATCCATGTCATTAAAGCAGCAAAAGCAAAATAAAAAACAAAACGCAACCAAGAAAGCAGCACATGTAAATATCATTCTCTTAGCAGACAAAACAATCACAAAATGTTTGTTTCATTGTTTCTGGAACATTTGTACTACTCTATGTTATTGTAGTCATAGCTCTTACTGTTTGTTGAGTCATTCAAATGGAACATATATTTATGCATGAAGTTCGTCAACAAGGCATGAAAAGTAAGAAATGTTCTTATGGTAAACATATGACATGGAGCTGTAATCTTGGAAGCCTGAGGAAGAGTCTAAATGAAGCAAATTGTCTTGTTTGTTGTTTTATGAGGACCATAAAAGCAGGACAGGGGCTACTTTCACACTGCAGGTCTTGATACTCAATTTATATATATTTTTTTTACTGAAATCAGATTTTTTTTTACACAAAAAACAGAACACAACACAACACAGAAACAGAGCATCAGAATTATTTGAAATTCAAACCAAAAAGGTGAAAGAAATTTAGAGACAGGAGCAACAGGGAAAATTAACTAATTACATAGAGCACATGTACCAGTCTCAAACTGAAAAAAAGGAACCAAGATCTGCAGAGAATAACCATAACTATCGATGGCAACACAGGAAAAATTAAATACAAAGTAATCTTAAAACTAAGAAAGAACTGGATAAAGAGAGCAAAGTCGGACAAATTCCAAAATAAGGCTAAACATAAAACCAAACTCCCAAAAAGTATGACAGACACCAAATGAATAAAAACAGCACAGATGAAGAGAAAAACTGCCTAGTCCAAACCCAGCTGCCTGTAGCATTCAACCAAAGCCAAATACCATAGGGGACTTCAGCAGCAACATATGAGCACATGTCGGTACAAGCGTGAGGCGGGTCTTTCCAAGAAGAGTGGCTTTCCCAAAAAGTGCCCCTTCATAGTGGATTCATGTGCAACCTGTACTCTGGATTATCTGTGGATCAAAGCAACTCAAACATATTTCGACCACTACTTTTTTATTATTAATTGTCTTATTCCAAAATTTCAAAAACAACAACATTAACCCTTTACATGGGCGTTTTGTTGTATAATCTATTTACCCATTTATTGTTTGCAGTAAAATGTATTGTTAACAATAAAATGTACTAAACCCCGACTTTAAAACCATCAATCCATCCATCCATTGTTTACACGTGATTATTCACGCAGGGTCCCAGGGGAGCTGGTGCCTATCTCCAGAGGTCACTGGGTAAGAGGCAGGGTACACACAGGTAGTCAACCCATGACAGGGCTACACAGAGACACGCATGTCAAACAACCATGATAATACAAACCCGCACCCAAAGGCAATTTAGAGCAACCATAGATCTAACATCTATGTTGAAGGAAACCAGAGTACCCAGAGAGAACCCAAGCATGCAAGGGGAGAACATGCAAACTCCCTGCAGAACAACCTTAGGCTGGAACTTGAACCAACGACCTTATCGCTGCAACTCAATTGTCGTCATATCGATACTGTTAACAGTCAAGGTTAAAAGTGCACGTCTGTGCAATCAAGAAGAGACTCCGTGACACCCGTCGTGTAATTATAGATTTTCTTTTCATTCGATGCCCACTGCAACTGTGCATACTGTTTAAGTTTTCCTTTCCTTCGCACCTTGCGGTTCACTTGAAAGCAAGTCTCTCGCTGTACTGTGGCTCAGGTTCTGCTATATGGGATACCTTCCCAGAGATTTAAATCTTCTTCTCCTTGAGCCCCAAAGTGACAATGATAGATGACGCTGCCATTAGAAGCTGGGGAGCTCATCTACTGGCCGTACTTGCTGATTTCTGTTAACCCCTTTTTTCCTTTTTAGCCTGCTTCATAGAAGGAATTGGCAGATAACACACGGCTCCTGTTATCAAGTCACGCCAGCTCTGTGGACTTTTTGCTTTATTCAAACATGGCACTATTTCAGAGCGTTGTTTAGAGCATTGTGCTGTTTAAGGGTATATATAAACACAGCAATGTCATTTGTTGGGCAGTGACAAAGCGATGGGCAAAATTTCAACAGGAAGATAACAGAGAACCACACTAGTTTAAATGAGAACGTTACAGCTGAAAACATTGTAGGTTACCTTTAATTACAAAGCTTAATTGGTTCCTTTTTAATGGACAGCATCCACGGAGGTTTAATCATTCAAACAACATATTTAAAACCCCTCAAAAAATGGTTAAGCTTTAAGCAAAAGTTGAATTACAATTTCTCATAGTTTTTTGCCATTGGTGCTTTTATTTTTATGCATCTAATGTTCTAGCTGACCTAATCCTGTTCAGGGTTGCAGAGCAACGTTACGCTTCTATTTCACATGACTTAAGTTTAGTGCTAATAAGGGTAGGTAAAAAAAAAAAAGTTTGATTTGTTAAATTAAAAATATATGCTGAATACATTACCCCACAATTATGTCTTGTGTTTGGCCAATACAGGCTGTGGTTGATAAGTTAAAGATGAAAACATGGCCACAGTAGGACATCCATTGATGCCTAACTGTGACTGAAACGTAATTGGAGTTGATCAGTTGGGATAAGCAAGCCTGAAGTTCAGCACCTTTGTTTTAACTTTTGAGGGGACCCATGAACTAAAAAAAGGCCCATTTGTGTTTTTTTCTGGATTAAACAAGGTCTGAACAACCTTAAATATCCTTAAAAAAATTGCTCTATAAATTTCAATGTTTGGAGGGAGGTGTTCAGAAATATTTCCCTCACAAATATGACAAAATTATTTATATCATGTGACAAATGCCTCAAAATAGCTACTAGATCCTTCTGTGCATGTTCAAACTTTATAATCATGCTCAGTTATTAGATGAGCCATCAGCAGGTATGTTCTCCCACATTGTTTCTGTTCATAGTAGCAGAATAAAAACATTATATATCCAAGTGGCGCATTTCTTAAAAATGTAACCCTAACAAGCTATGCTGAGAATCAGAGAGCTCTTAATATGGAGGTCGGAGCAGTTCTATAAGTCTCTGAAAGAGGAATTTTTTTTTTAAACCTGCAAGGACTGGAAGAAAAGAATCAATTGCAGGCATTGGATATTGCTGTGGATTGTCTCTCAGCAACAAAAGGGTCTGAATTATAGATACAAGCCGAAATAGAAAAATACAAACATACATTACACCTCCCCACTGCCTGCCGGTTAAATGTTTCTGGTCAAACCCCACCTGGTTTCCTCACTTTTTGGAACTATCAACAGATTTTTTTGTTGGCTCTGAACTGGCTTTTTAGGTTATTAAACAAATTCTCAACAGGATTAAAGTTTTGTTTTAAGGTAAGACATTTCAGAAGCTTAATGTTAGCTGGTTTTATATGCTCCAACACTTTTTTGTGTGTATAGGGGTTTATTGGCACTTAAAAAAAGCTGAAGAATTTGAGGTTTGTCTTCATTCTTCATTACTACAACCAGTTTGTGCAATGCGTTGGTCTTCCGGGCAGCGAAACAGCCCCACAGAGTGATGCCACCCACAGCCGTTCTTGGTAGTTGCAACAATGTTTTTTGGTCTGTAATCCAGAAGCTTATTGATGGCAACAGATGTGTGGCCCACTGAGCTATATAATACACTGGAGTGCTGATTTTGCCGAAAAACTGAAGTCACTGGCCGCCATCTTGCTACTCCCTACTCTCACAGAATCCCATAGGATTTGGTTGCAACAACAAGCAGTTTTCTGGCTGTGCGAAAACGTTTCACAGGTAATTCTACAGTTAGTGGATGTACTAACACTATCAACTAATAGGAAATTAGGTGCTGAAATATTTTACATGTAATTCATATTAAATAGATATATATGTATATATAAGTATGTGTATATGTATATATGTATATATATGTATACACATATGTAAATATATGTTTTTGTATATTGTTATTTATATATTTATAAATGTTAAACATATATTTAAATGATTAAAATGCAAAATATTTCAGCACATGACTTTCTCAGTACTTGATATTTTTAGAACATAACATAAAAGTATATGGCATTTGACATTGTAAAAGTTTTAAGCCCCCCTGAACATGAGAAAATCCCCGTTATTCAATGCTGTAGCGCACATATTCCCTGGTTACTGGGGGAAAATAGGGAGTACCAATATGGCGGCTGGTGGCTTCAAAGCGACTCATTCTAACAGCGGGCGATTAGCACTCCAGTGTATTATATAGCTCAGTGGTGTGGCCAAGGTATAACTTGGCACTTTAATGAAATATTTGTGAGATTGTATGAAAAGCTTACAGTTCACCACTACAGACCTCATCATTACATAATGTAAGTCAATCTATTTATATAATTGCACTATGCAGGCTTTCAGTACGTACGGCTGATCATAAAATGATAAAAAAAACGCAAAACGTTTATAAAAGTTTGAATCCAAATTGGCTTCAATATTTGAGCCTGTATTCATAATTGAGACCTAATCCAGACCTTAATACCCATAGACCTTAATATCCACAATGAATCAGTTCTTGTTGTTAAAAAAACATCAGAGCAGTTTGTTGCACAATTTTGCTGTCCTGAAAACAGAACAGCTCAATGTGTCCTTAAAGGCAGAAAATAGATCATGGCCATGATGAGTCTATGCAAATATCTCACTTCAATTTTAGACATTGCTCCATAGAATCAGATCAACACATCAACACAAGATTTACCCTTTTGGGTTTTCATGGGAAGTCCTCCTCTTGGGAGCAGCCATAGGATTTCTCAGGCAGCCTCATCTTAAGATGCCAAATTGTGTGCAAACCCAAGCTTTCACTCTAGAGTGGCCTCAGAGACGGCCCTCATTAGAAAGACCTCTCAGGCAATGCTATGTGCTGTGTCCCTTGTAGGCACGGCCAGAGGCATGGCAGCAACAAATAACCCTGTTTGTGTCACCAAAACAACACTGCTGCTTACAGTAGGTTTCTGGGTCACACTGCACGTGTAGGATGTGCGATTTCTTTCAGGTGAAAGTGGAAAGACCATGTTGTGGAATTTTTCACTTATTTTGGGGAGAGTACCCAGCAAAACACACCAGTGACATGACATGGAGCAGTATTTTCAGAGAGGCTGTGTTTCCATGCGGACCCGTAAGTGTCAATAGAAACAGTACAAGCGACAGCATGCAGAGAACATATACCATGCTGACAAGGCGTACAAAGGTCACACATACAAAAAATGTAAACAAACTTGTTGTCAGTAATAGTTTAATAACAACTTCTTGCAAGTGTTTATACCCTCTTAACTTTCACCTGTTATGTTACAACCAGGATTTGAAAAGATAAACCAACATAAAGTAGTGTATTAATATGAAAAAGTAGGGAAACTATTTTCATGATTTATGTGATTTTAAATATTTTTGGATCTAGATCCGGAGTGTTACTAGGTAATTCAAACACATGAATATTCTTTCATGTTAACCATTTAATTCTAGTTCTGGCTGTATGTTTACACTCACTGTCATGTCCCATTTTGTAGCTTTTAGAAGTGTTTTTTTTATTTAAAAAATAAAAAAAGTGTTTTTTTTATGGATTTAGCACCATTCATTCAGCTATCAACTCTGACCAGTTTCTTTGCCTTTATGTTTAGGATCACTGTCCTGCTGGAACTGTTTTGGTTTTATCCTGCTTGTGAACGTCCATCTTTTCTCAAATCTTTTGCAACCTCTCACAGGTTTTCTTCCCATATGTAGCTTCACTAATCTTATCAAATCTGAGCAGCCTCCCTGTTCCTGCAGTTGTAAAGCATCCCCACACCATGATGCTGCCTAAACAATGTTTAATTTCACAGTGTTAGTTTTTCATCACTCATGGGATTTTGCAATTAAACTAAAAAGTGAGAGTTTTGTCTCATCCAAACTTTAAATGGGCCGCTGAAGGCTTTCTTTAAACAAAGGCTTATGAAGGTCTTATAAGCATCACTAAAAGTTGTCCTGATTCTTCCACAGGAGCTTTAAATCTCTGCATATCCTTGAGAGACAAAGACAACACAACATCTTACAGGTATAAATGTACCAGTATTACCTTTAAACAAAAGACCATGCCAAGTAAAACAACCGCAACACAATCTAAAAATAATTATTTACTCCTCAGTGCTTTAAAGGCAGAGGTAAACAAGAAAGTAGAAGAAGGAGAGAAAGTGACAACAAACTATTAGCAATAATTTGATTAGGGAATATTCTTCCTATGATGTGTGTAACATTATTTGGCTCTGTAAGTGTATCCCTGTGTATGTATGCCTCAGGTAAAACCACACTCTGTTCGCAAAATGAAATAATAAAATAAAATAAATAATGAACCGTTGCTTTGTGGCAAGAAGATCCTGGGTTCAAATCCCAGCAAAGGGTTTTTCTGCATGGAGTATCATTGTTCTTCTGGTTTATGCGTGGGTTCTGTCTGGGTACTCCATCTTCCTATGGTCTCTCTAAATTGCCTTTGTGTGTGTGTGTGTGTGTGTGTGCGCGTGTGTACGGTTGTCTGTCCTGCGTGTCTCTGTGTTGCCCTTTCATGGTGTGGTGACCTGTCCAGGGTGTACCCCGCCTCTCACCCAGTGACCTCAGCAGATCCAGTTTTGGTCATCCAGGTGAAAATATGAAGAAGAAGAAAAAAGTCTCATTTGTTATTAAATAAATTTTTGGCAATGCTGAGATTTTATCTAGTAAGGTTTTTATCAAGCTAATAATTGCCTAGCATGAGAAACATTGATATTATTGGTTGATGGTAGCTGATTTTGATTCCTTTTCTGAAGCACATTGATATTCAACACAGTTTAGGATCATATACAATGAGGTATTAGCTGAAAGAAATTTAGAACATGTCAGTTAACTATAAGGAAAAATGCAGGTAAAAATATATGCAACATACGTATACACTGTAAGCATGTAATGAGCTAAAAAAAAATGCTAGTAGAATAGCTCTCATGCCATAACACATCTTTTAGGTTTGCTCACTTTTTAGCTGCAAAAAAAAAGAAAAAAAAAGAGAGTAGAAAAAGCGCTCATTTAGTATTAAAGATTTTGCGTTTCTTCTGACACCTTTGGGTCTCTGCTTCTTTAGATCTTGCATAATTGTGTGACTACACAGTGTGTGTGTGCATTTCTGTGCAGTGGTCCCAAAGGGAGCATGTAAACCCAGGGGTGCAGAGGCGGGGAGGAGCAGCTGGAGAGCCACTCTCCCTTGGTTCCTGCCCCAGTTAATTAGAATGGACGCCGTCGTACGCAAGCACCCACGCACACATGCAAACTTAATACACAATAGACTACAGTAAAAGAGTTTATAGTCTGACCACAGGGGTTCTGACAGTATAAATCCTTCCGATCCTAGCTCAATAAAGCAGTGGCTGTTTGCTTTCTGTTTTTCTTTGAGATCCACCTGGATCGTGGTTAATCACTTTAGTGCCTAACCACCTTGGTCACACTCAGAGGGTTTTATCGCATTAGACTCTAAGTATACTTATCTCCACTAATGAAGCCAGTTGGGAGAAGTGGTTCATTTATGATGCCTATCTTGGCCTCCTTTCACTAGACCCTTATTCAATTTAGAGTCATTGTTAAAATATTGATGATCTTCAAGGCAAAACTAGGCCTGGCCTCGAGCTACGTAACAACGGCTTGTGAATCCTATTGTGGGACAGAAGAAGGACAGATTAGACCCTACAGCTAAAAGTAAGTAAATATGTCAACCATTAAATGGCTGATTGGGATCTAAGGATATTTCAAACCAGAGAACATTCAAAGATCAGTAAGCACCTGCAATGCTATAAATTCTTTGTGGAAAAAGTGTTTTTTTTTCTTGAATAAATGTGTAATGTTCTGTTGATGTTTAGCAAATTAATTGCACAGTATTTTGCTATGTGCACAAGCGTATCAAACAACACTCATGCAACTGCACAGCAATCTAAATTGTCTGCAAAGACTGCTATCTGTCTTTTGACTTGAACATGAGTCTTAAATGCTAAGGACTATTTGTTGGTGCAATCAGCTGAGTTGATGTAAAAAAAAAAGGCTTGTTGGGTCTGCACATTAAGTGTAATTTGTGTGCATTCTGAGCCAGTGTCTCATCAAAAAAATTAATTTTGGTAAAATGTAGTGACAAAAAAGATTCTTGCTTCTTGAATACATTTAAGTTTCAACACACTCAGAAGTCCGCCTCTAGCTTAATCGCTAATTCCTCCATCAGACTATTGCCTTGTATTTCAATGGCATTAGAGGACACACTTCTTTAAATCTATAGTTAGGTAATCCCGTTCAGAAACACTTTTTGTTATACAGGGTGAAATGGTCCTTCCATCCTGACAGTAGTCAATACATTATGTGTGCAGGACTGTAACAACTCTGACCAACTCCTGCCATTCGGAACAAATTCTCCCCTAAATCCTACATCCGAGAACCAAAAATATGTCTGATCAGGAAAGTGTCATGTCAGTATTGTTTTGTTTGTTACAGCAATCTGTGCTCAGATCTCTGTCGCTGAATCGGTCATGAGACATAGAGCAAGGACACATGACCCTCTCAAGTTACGTTGACACGTTTTTGAGAAGGCCAGCCCACACGGAGGGTTGATTTGCTGCATATTGACCTGAAAAGTAATTTAATGTACCTCGAATTAAGCTTGGAAACTTGCATGGTTCTGCTTTAAAGAGTCTTGTTTCTCTGGCCTTTGACAAACTGAAATTATGTTTGTGATTCTATGTTACATGAAACAGGAAAGACAGTGTATATAAATGCATTAATTCAAATGTCCAAATAAGAACCAGTGTAACAGCAGCTTAAGGTATGATAACCATTTACAGTGTGTCCATGTCTTTTTCCTTTCAATAGGTTTTGGAGAGCTTTTTGAGCCTTCAATTCAGAGTGTTTCTTTTAAAAAAAAACTCTATTCAAAGCAGAGGGACTGAGTGAAATATTTCCTGAAACAGTTCTCCAGCAGGTGGGCCTGATGAAGCTTGGCAGAGGGAAATTATTACTGTCAGATTTCAATTTTATGCTTGGATACAACCATTTTAGTTTATGGAGGTGGGAATATTCTAATCCATTAACACAGCATACACTTGGAATGGAATCTTCTATTCAAACATTTAATTGTAGATATAAATACGTTTGCATGTTGGAGCTGTTAAAATAAAGCAATTCTGTAATTCTCCAGGAACGCTTAAAAAATGCACTAGCTCGTCCACTCGCCTAAATCGGCAACTAATTTACAATTTGATAGAGCGACAGTCTTCGTTTCGAGGGAGCCAACTAGAACAGGTGGAGAAACGAATTAGCATTGATGCACCATTTCGGTCCCATATATTAAGGCTCCGGTAAAAGCCACCATCTGTCTGTATGTGACTGACAGGAGTCCGAACGAGGAGGGGTGGCAGGGAGAGAATCGCGCTGACTTTGGAATAAAGATAAAGAAATATGCGACGCTTGCCGAAGTAGAGGAGTGGAACCAGGGCTATATCCCCCAGGGAAAGATGCAGGACCAAAGGGGCCCTTGTAACTACAGCTCGGCTCACCGTACAGGCAATAACTTAATAGAAATGTAGCCACAGGGGTATATTACATTCTGTTAGTCGGACATCAAAGAGTTGCTGTCAGCTGTGACTACTTAATCTGTTAATTAGTGGAGGAATCAAAGGCTCACATTAGTAAAATCCGGCTAGGCTGTCTTCTTCTTTTTTGCCAACTGACTTATTAGAGGGATGACCGTGTCAAAAGTAACACTGAATTCAAAATGTGAATAAGATGGATCTCCAGCACAGATAATGATGCCATGGCGCCTTTGGCTTTATTATAATAGGGTTCAACTCTGCATGCACTTGGTTGCTTTGCAGTGGATTACATTTTCAGATCAAGCAACGATTGAGGACATATAGAGATTCATTCAGTGCTTACAGGATACAAACAACAGGTCTTCGTTGTTAAATGCATCCTTGATACACTTTGACAGGCCGAGAAAAGAAAAGGCTCCGTAACTCAAAGCAAAAAGTGTCAATGTTTGGCTTTAAAGTGAAAAGTTTGACTCTTGCTGTTAGCAAAACTCACTTTTTGCTTAGGAAGACTATATGAAACATTACTAGTTTACTGTGGAATCATCTTTAGAGAAGAAAAGGAATCTCAATAATGCTGGAGGCAATGGAAGCATCCTTATGCCAAACTTAACAGGTTCACTGGAGGAAAGCTTGAGGGCAGCCCGTGTCACTCATCTTGATGAGCTGTCCATCTGTCTAGAGTGGAATCTCAGCAGAGACAGCAGCAGTTCATGAAACTTTTTGTAGCGCTATATGCCATATTAGTATGCAAAGAAATAGAAAGGCCGTCTGCAATACAGAAGAGAGAGCTTTTATGTTATTCAGTGTTTTGATTTTCTTCTGTTGGGTAACTTTTTTAAATGAACAAACAAGGGCAACCATAAACAGAGATCTAAGAGAAACAAATCCAAATGTACCAAGAAAAAACAAAAACAAGAATTAGTTAGGAAACTAAAGACGAAAAAAAATAATTTATAAGACAACGGCTTTTTTAACAATAATGAGCAAAGAGAAATGAAACAAGATAAAATCTAGATAAACTATTAAACAACGAGGAAATGCAGAAAACACAAAAAGAAAAACAAAACCCAAAGAGCTGGAGATTGTGACATGTACACATGTCCAACTGTTTGTTGACACAAAAAGTGAATGAGCCAAACACACTGCAGCAACTCAGCGCATGTAGGTATCTAGATGTGGTGGAGATAACGTGCAGATTGGAGAAAAAAATAAGTTTTCAACATTTGAAAGTGGCATAGTTTTCAGTCTCAGATGTGCTGATCTTAGTATTTGAGAAGCTGCTGATGGTCTGAGATTTTCACACACAACATTCTCACAGATTTACAGGGAAGTGTCCAAAACAGAAAACATCTAGTGATGCTTAAAAATGCCACGTTGATGTCAGAAGAAAGCAGATTATCTCTATATGACAGGAAGCCATGGTTATTTCTTTTTTTTTTTCTTTTTCTTTTTTGCCGCCCTCAGAAGACTACTTGCTTGTAAAATATTTTCTGGTTCATCTGAAGGATAATAGTAGATGATGAGCAGCTTTAGAGTTACACCGCTGGTTTATTCCTCACATCCTTCCTTAAAGCAGAAGCTTATAAGTTTTAACCCTAGTATTTGCTGAATTTGAGATATATTTAAGGATTTTTCAGGTCAATATACAGTTTTAAGGATTTTTTTATGAGCTATAAAACATGGTTATTTCAAATAACATCAAAGCTATGTAGAATACCATTTTAAAAATGTCTCATAGCCTGTACTTTACTGTATCAAGGCATTTTACACCACATTCATTCCCCCATTAACACACTGATGGTTGTAAGCTACAGTGTAGCCACTACTAACTGGGGCAGACTAACAGAAGAGGGGCTGTCATACACTCAGCCCTCGGACCCCCAACATCAGGCAAAAGGTGTGAAGTGTCTTGCCCATGGACTCAACGAATGAGACAGTCAGAGTGGGGGATCGAACCAGCAACCCAACGGCAACAATGGTGTGGGGATATTTTCAGGGAACACCTTGAGACCCTTAGTTCTTAAAGATGAAAACACTCTCATTGTTTTCCAGTGGTCACACAATCTTAATCTAATAAAGCCACTTTGGGTAGCGATGGGATGGGAAATTTGGATAATGAAGAAGCATTAAAACAATGAGGAAAACACAGTGGACTCCAACTCAGTACAAAGTACTGAAAATAGAGGCACATTAGTATTTGCAACTTGTAGAAAACGTGAATAGTAAGATATGTAAACATCATTAGGACTTCACGTACTAAGCAGGTCATTTACAGTAAAGTTGAAGCAGAAAGTAAGCGTCAGATGTTTCAGGTTGATACAATCACAATCAGTTGTGTGTGGGCGTCCTGCTGTTGAGGATTAGAATAATTCTCACTGAGCCGTAAAAGTTTACATATCTCTAAAAGTTTAAAGACTTTTAACTTTACAGAGTTGCCTCTTATCATCTTGATTTGCCAATTGTCTGTGTAATTGCTTGCGTGACTGTGTGACAGCTGCTACTAATACCACTTGTTTTAAACAAATAGCTCTAAATAGGACCTAAAGAAGTAAAGTTAAAGCCTCAGCATCCACAGTGTAACACATTGTGTACAAAAAGGAAGGAGTCTTAACCTTCGCAGCAGTGACTTACCAACACACATCGTCTAAAAGAATGGGATGTAATATTTCACAAAATTATTAAGAGACCAAGTTAAGTCTAAATCCCCTTTAAAAAATGTTTTAGGCTGGGAGTCAGATGCCTTCTGGCTCCTATTTGTATGATTTCTGAAGGGGCAGAGGTGGCAAGGTGGGTTCAAGACAATCTGCCAGTTTTTCTTTCCTAAAATGCCAAGCAAGCAGTGGATGCACTTAAACAGTTGACCAATGAAGGGATAAACTCTCTTCAACACCCGCCTAAGCGTTCATGTTTCCTCAATATATAACAAAAGGATACTGGGGCTGCAACAGAAACACACATCATTTGGTGTTTATTCCCCATTAAGACAAATTGGTCATTCTTCATCGACATAACTGATTTCTGGACTTCAGCTATAGCTGTATATATGTGTACATATGTAGCTCATTCAGTTGCTGTGGTACTTCAGATTAGAACAAATCCAAGTGGGGCATCGTGGCATCAAATGTTTTTTTTGTTAAAAAAAGGCTTTGGAGGCAATTTTCTTTACTGATTTGTGGTAATGTGCATGTAGTCCCTTTCAGATGATCAATGAGCAAGGCATGGAAGGGCTGCATGGAAAAACACTTAGTTACTCAGCTGCAAACTTTTAAGTGACATATCACAGGCAACTGATTAGGCTGATGGAAATGTGTTTTGTTGAAAAAAAAAGGAAAAACCCAAATAAAACAAAGAACAGCAAAAGTAAAACACAATTAAAACGTAAGATTCTTGCATATCCTCTAAAACATGAGCATGATAGAGTGATAGCTCAGGGCCTTGGCGTTCTGCACATGAGTAAGCATATTCTTTAAAAAAAAAACAAGAAAACTTTGCAGCCCTGTTTCATTAATCCATCAATGCCAATGTTTCATGGACTATGACAAAATCTTCAAGAAAACAAATCATTCTAGCAAGGTATGCCTCAAAAAGAGAAAAAAGCTCTGTCAAACATGAGTCGTAATTCCCTCTTAGCAACGGTATAAGCAGCTGACATGGCTCCAAACATGAGGAAATACATTTACATCTCAAAGTAAAGCTGTAAAGAAGGAACATGCAGGAATCCTGGTACAAATGCTCTTGCTGATTTTTACAAACTTTTGTCCATTTTTAGGATATGTCTGTGTGCTGTTGGATGGGTGGGGTGGACCCTCGGGGTTAGAGAGGACCCTATTAATGTTTTTTTTGTTTATTGCGACAAAAATGTCTGAACAAACAAACATAATTTACTTTATGGACCTTAAAGGATGCCCCACGCAGATCAAAACTGCACTATATTTGGGAATGATTTTCAACTATTTAGAGGTAACAGTGAGCAGAACAGACTTGTGAAAGAGAAAATTAGCTCTTCAACTGGAATAGCCGTGACAGTCGTTTGAAGGCTCCGTCAGTGCCAGCAGAAAGTGTCTGCTGCAGACGCTGATCAGCACAGAAAAAAGAGTCCCGAAACTGACAGGAACACACTGGGTTGTTTTTAAGTTTTCTTGCAAATTCAATTTTGACTGCAGTAAAAATAATTACCTTATACCAGAGTGTTTGATAAAATTTGTTACTAACGTGGCACGTTGAAAAACATTCTGTGAGACAAAACCCAGTGAATGAAACGACATCACAAGCAGGGACCAGGTGCTATAGCCACACATGAGGAAAACATTGTTTACTTGTCCGCTATCTGTGGAAGCAGGCCCACAAGTTGTACTTATCAAATGTTGAACAGAATCATAGAAAATGTCCCTTACCTGTCACAAACCATCAACTTCATTATGACACATTCTGCCAGGACTGACAGGCCTTTCAGCCATAACTTCTACCCAGTGGGGGTCTGCACGGCTTAAGAGCGCGGTTAACAGGCGGTATCAATGTGCAAATGTCAGGAAAAAAAATTTCTGTTTAAACCATCTGGCAACATTGCCCATTCTTTTGCTTGTATTATTTTATTGCTGCCTTTGTATGTACTGCATCCTGAATTGTTTGACTCCTCTTCCTGAGTTTGAAGAAGCGATTAGCGATTATAATGGACAAATATATCCGACGAGCAGCACTTCAATTCTAATCTTGGAAAAGTTTGCCCATTTGGAGGTCTGCCTTCGTAATAGCTGGAAGACACCCGCAATACAAGGAGCCATCCAAGTCTAATTAAGGACCTTTTACAGCTGAGTCTATACACACCGCACACACAGACCATGTGTGGCAGCACAATTGGAGGCAGGCACAGACATG
>NW_023397250.1:0-50873 GCF_011125445.2 Fundulus heteroclitus | reverse complement strand
GGTGT
Source organism: Fundulus heteroclitus (assembly GCF_011125445.2). NCBI lineage: Eukaryota > Metazoa > Chordata > Actinopteri > Cyprinodontiformes > Fundulidae > Fundulus > Fundulus heteroclitus. The sequence continues at coordinate 50,868 of NW_023397250.1, read as the reverse complement.
GGGGTTCGTTGATCCTTATGGTCTTGCACCCAGAGGGGTCCAGGAAATCTCTTTTCCTCAGGGAACTGTTTGTTCGCGAGTCGCTGGGCTGTGGTCCCGCTCGAAATCACAGGCAGGGGTTTTCATTTCCATGCGTCAGCATTTATCATAGTCACTTCGAGTCGACAGATTTTCAGTTCCATACAGCTATCTTCTGTAAAAGCATGTCAAGTCGATTGTGGTGAAGGAAGATCTTTTCAAAATCAAATCAAAGAATAAGTAAAATAAATAAAAAATTTAAAACCGCAAGCGGTGATGAGCGGCCCACGCAGCAAAGCGCCGCTCTGCCTATTGGCCACCGCTGGGATTTTGCGCACCGCCCACCGCCCGCCACCGCAGATGCTGTCACGCATTTTGCCCGCCCGTCCACTGGGCGATTCACACGAACGTGTTCGGCAGCGCTCTCCCACGACTCACAAAAAATCTGGTGCAGATCGCTCGATGCAGCGAGGAGATACAGCCGTTGAATAATGAAATGCATTTGGCCCCGGACCGGACTAAATCGTTCGTCGGGCCTAATTCGGCCCGCGGGCCGTAGCTTTGACACCCCTGGTTTAAACATTAGTATACCATTTAATCAAAGGTATCTTACTAGCTGTTAATCCAGCTTAATGTGAAAAGTTAACAAAACCATTTTAGTTTTTTAAAGTTACTTGCTATTTCATGTGTCTAAGGGTTTTGTTTCTTGCATTAAGACAGCTGTTATGAAGTTTAACATCTAAATTGGTGGATACACACCCAAAAGTAATGTAAAAGTAACACTTTAGCAATTGGACTATTGCCAAAGGAACACTTTAGCAATATCGCGGGGGTAGCAGCTTTATAAAGGAGGCCCAGACATTCCTGTCCCCAGCCACTTGGGCCAGCTCCTCAGGAGGAATCCCAAGGCGTTCGCAGGCCAGCCGAGAGACATAGTCCCTCCAGCGTGTCCTGGGTCTTCCCTTGGGCCTCCTCCCGGTGGGACGTGCCCAGAACACCTCACCAGGGAGGCATCCAGGAGGCATCCTAACCAGTTGCACAAGCCACCTCAACTGGCTCCTCTCGACGTGAAGAAGCAGTGGCTCTACTCTGAGTCCTCCCCGGATGACTGAGCTCCTCACCTTATCTCTAAGGGAGATCTCACACACACTACGGAGAAAACTCATTTCGGCCGCTTGTATCCGGGATCTCGTTCTTTCGGTCACGACCCAAAGCTCGTGACCACAGATGAGGGTAGGAACGTAGATCGACCGGTTAATCGAGAGCTTCGCCTTTTGGCTCAGCTTTCTCTTCACCACAACGGACCGGTACAGCGCCTGCTTCACAGCAGACGCCGCACCAATCCGCCTGTCGATCTCCCGCTCCATCTTCCCCTCATTCGTGAGCAAGACCCCAAGATACTTGAACTTCTCCGCTAGAAGCTGGCTCTTTGGACTTTCCTTTTTTTAAACAGCTTATAGTTAGAGTGGCTCATGTTACCCTGAGCTACCTCTATAGTTTATGCTGCTATAGGTTTTAGGCTACTGCAGGACATCAGGGTCTATTGTCTTCAATTTTGAATGACTGTTGTAATTTCAGCTTTTAACTTTTTGATTTTTTCTTTTTTATTCATAGTAGGTACACCTGGTCTGGCGTTTCTGTTAGCTGTGGCATCATCCAGGGAAGACAGATCACCCGCTATTACCATCTAATGTAGAACTTCTGTGCTTTTTTGTCTGTCTTGTTGTGTCTCTGCTCTGTCTTCTGTAACCCCCAGTCGGTCGAGGCAGATGACACGTTCATATTGAGCCCGGTTCTGCTGGAGGTTTTTCCTTCCCGTTAATGGGGAGTTTTTTTCCCGCTGTTGCTTCATGCTTGCTCAGTAGGTAGGATTGCCTGCAAAGCCATCGACAATGCAGACGACTCTCCCCTGTGGCTCTACGCTTCTTCAAGAGAGGAGTGCTACTTGTCAAGACTTTGATGCAATGAACTTGTTCCCTTATATAGGAATTCTCTTGACCAATGTGTATAATCTGACCCAATCTGTATAATCTGATTGATTTTTGACTTTGTAAAGTGCCTTGAGATGACATATTTCATGAATTGGCGCTACATAAATAACATTGAATGAATCATCTCTTTAGACCAAGTAAACTATCAACATTTTATGAGACAGTTATCTCATTTTAAAGATATAATCATCTAAGTTATTACTCTTAGCAAGTTAAAGCTCCATAAAATTTTAGACCAGCTTTTTTTTTAGACCACCAATTTTCACAGCAAGATGGAAATAACGACTATGTAACATTTTAAGATTTTGTAAAAACATTTTTTCCTTTTTTACCTACCTTTTTGATATTAATACTTGTTTCTACTTCTCCAAAATTATACTTCAAGAAAACTATTGTGCTGTCCTGGGGCCATATGCGGCTAGACAGCTAGGACAAAAGTTCCCCACACAAAGCTTCCTTTTCTTACGTTGTCTGAATAACTTTTGTTTCCCATCTGGCTTTAAACATTGTTTTTGTAAAAAGACAAATATTTTTCCAAGGCAGAAGCATGTAGAACAAATTCAACTTCAACATTAGCAGTTTCCCTAGCTTCATAGCTGAAAAGCAGCTTTTAACCGCATCAAAATACGTCAAAGATCTTTTTTTTAAGGTGGGAGCACTCACTATATCACGTAATTCACATAGAGATCTAACAAAGTTGTGATGTCTCACTCTGATTAAATATGTTAAATAAAACCCAAAACTTTTCTAACTGTTTTTGCCTTGGATTTCATCTGACTAAGAATTTATTTATATCTTATTTATGTAATGTATTCACGACATGAATTCCTTGCTGTCTTAACAAAAGGCAGAACAACTATAACGTTACTTTCTATAATTATTACAGGCTCTGCTGAGATGTCAAATTCTGGAGAGTGCTTAGACACCCTGACACACAAATATGGATTAACTTCATTTCATGTGCACTCGTGAACTTATTTTAGTTGATTTGGTTTTCTTGATGTACTGTAGAGCGTAATGAGGTCTGTTGTGGTATTGTGTGCACTGGATTGAGGGGACAGTTGGTGTTGTCTGTCAAACCCAATCTTCTTAAGCTGCAAATTCAGTAAAGTTACAAGATATCTTGCAACCTCTCATATGGAACTAGTCTAAAAAATAAATTATGCATTTTATTGTAAATATAAACACTTAAAAACAAGATAACATACAGTATACAAATGTTTACAAATAATTATAAACATTGTTATGCTTTGAGTCAAGCTCCAGAAAAATATTTTACAATTCTTTTGAAATCTTTATTGTGCTCAGCTACGGCCTATTGGCCACCGCAGGGGTTCGCGCACCGCCAGCCACGGCAGAAGCTGTCACGCATTTTCCCCGCCTATCCACCGGGCAATACACACGAAGGCATTGAGCAGCGCTCCCCCACGACTCGCAAAAAATCTGGTGCAGATCAGTTGATGCAGCGATGCATTTGGCCACCGGAGGCAGTGGCGACCCACCAGCTTAAAATCTATGTATTGACATCTTAAAAATGGTCTTATAGCTTAAAAGATCATCCTGTTTTGGTTGATTGTGTAGCCGAATAGAAGAGATATTCTCAAAGCATTAAATAAGCCCTTTGACCTTTAAAAATGTTGTCCTTCTAAGGTAATTTTAAGTTACTTTTTATTAAATTTGTCAATATCCTATGGAAGTCTGGACATATGGCAGCGGCGTTTAAGGTGACTTCGCCACGCCACCACGCTGCCCCGCTCCATCAAATCCAGTTGATTTTGTAGCCGAATAGAAGAGAAGTTCTCAAAGCATTAAATAAGCCTTTTGACTTTTAAAAATGTTGTCATTTTAAGGTAATTTTAAGTTACTTTTCATTAAATTTGTCAATATCCTATGGAAGTCTGGACATATGGCATCGGCGTTTCAGGTGACCTTCGCCACGCCACCACGCCGCACTGCTACATGGAATCCAGTTGGGCCTGGAATCCACAACACACTACATGTCTTCTGTTTCTAAACACAGTCTCATGTTGATTAGCTTAGAGGGGTAACATAGCGATGTTAACAATAAACATGACACTTCCTGTTGTCAGGGGGCGTGGCCTAAGCAATGTCATCATTTGACCATTGGATATTGTAGGAGACCTGATGATGATCAATACAGAAAGTTTGGTGCCTCTGTGTGTGTCTGTGTAGGAGATATAAACAGTTTTATTTTTTGTGGCGAGTAGGTGAACTTTGACCCCTGCTAACGCCCCTTCAAAATGCTCAAAAACTCACCGTTTTGATAACTTTTAATTGGGCTTGCCCTTATGATCAGACTGACCGAGTTTCAAGCCGCTCGCTAAAAAATCCCTAGGAGGGGTTCGATCAAATACCAATGCTGTAAACGTCAAAAATGGGGTCAAAATACGACCTTCAATCTAAAATGGCCAACTTCCTGTGATACTTGCACTATGACATTAATTGTAAATTCTGAGCGTCTTGTTCAGTTCTACAACTATACCAAATTTCATGTCTCTACGATGAAGTAAGTGAATAGCAAAGGGTCCTTTGAAAATTGCTAGGTGGCGCCGTTGAGGCATTAGGTCACGCCCACCAAAGTTTGTTATGGATTCCTGTTGGGGGCTAGATAAGGATGCATCCAAGTGAGTTTTAAGCAGCTCGGCCCAAAAATGTGGAATTCAGAGCAAAACGTATGGCAGCGGCGTTTGAGGGTGACTTCGTCACGCCGCCACGCTCCCCTGCTCCATCGAATCCCTTGGGGCTGGAATCCACAACACAACAACATGTCTTCTGTCTCTGGACACAGTTTCATATTGATTAGTTCAAAGGGGGTAACATAGCGACCGTTTACAGCAAAACATGACACTTCCTGTTGTCAGGGGGCGTGGCCTAAGCAATGTCATCATTTGACCATTGGATATTGTAGAAGACCCGATGATGATCAATCACAGAAAGTTTGGTGCCTCTGTGTGTTTCTGTGTAGGAGATAAAACAGTTTTATTTTTGTGGCGAATAGGTGAACTTTTGACCCCTGCTAACGCCCCTTCAAAATGCTCAAAAACTCACCGTTTTGATAACGTTTAATTGGCCATGCCTTATGATCAGACTGACCGAGTTTCAAGCCGCTCGCTCGAAATCCCTAGGAGGAGTTAGATCAAATACCAATGCTGTAAACGTCAAAAATCGGGTCAAAATCAGACATTCAGTCTAAAATGGCCGACTTCCTGTGATACTTGCACTATGACATTAATTGTAAATTCTGAGCGTCTTGGTGAGCTCTACAACTGTACCAAAATCTCATGTCTCTACGATGAAGTAAGTGAATAGCAAAGGGTCCTTTGAAAATTGCTAGGTGGCACCGTTGAGGCATTTTTCTTTTGATTTTTGTGACGACCTTAAAATACAAAATTTTTAAACAGTCTCATGCATCTGCCAAGTTTGGGTGAGTTTTTGAATATGATAAAGCCCCCCAAAAAGGCCCCCTCTTTAGGGTGGAAGATTAATAATAATTAAAGCCGCAAGCGGCGATGAGCGGCCCTCGCAGCCAAGCACCGCTGGGGTACGCGCACCGCCTGCCGCCAGCCACCGCAGAAGCTGTCACGCATTTTCCCCGCCCGTCCACCGGGCGATTCACACGAACCCTTTCGGCAGCGCTCCCCCACGACTCACAAAAAATCTGGTTGCAGATGGTGGATGCAGCGAGGAGATACAGCCGTTGAATAATGATAATGCATTTGGCCACCGGGCCGGGACCGCTGGGGTTGTAAAGAGATGACATGTTGGAACTATATAAATAAAATTGGATTGAATTAATTTGTCTTTATATATATTTTTATAAAACACATGAGTTGCCTCTTGGCATGGCATGCACTATATATATATATATATATATATATATATATATATATATATATATATATATATATATATATATATATATATATATATATATATACATACACACATTTGACCTAATAAAATACATTATTCATGTTTTTATTAGGTCAAATGCAATAATTAAATTCAATTTTATTTATATAGCGCCAAATCATGAAACATGTCATCTTAAGGCACTTTACAAAGTTACGTTCAATCATATTATACATATTGGGTCAGATTATACAGATTGGTCAAAAATGTTCCTATATAAGGAAACCAGTTGATACATATTGGGTCAGATTATACAGATTGGTCAAAAATGTTCCTATATAAGGAAACCGGTTGATTGCATCAAAGTCTCGACAAGCAGCATTCACTCCTGGAGAAGCGTAGAGCCACAGGGAGAGTCGTCTGCATTGTACATGGCTTTGCTGCAATCCCTCATACTGAGCAAGCATGAAGCGACAGTGGGAAGAAAAACTCCCCATTAACGGGAAGGAAAACCTCCAGCAGAACCGGGCTCGGTATGAACGGTCATCTGCCTCGACCGACTGGGGGTTACAGAAGACAGAGCAGAGACACAACAAGACAGACAAAAAAGCACAGAAGTTCTACATTAGATGGTAATAGCGGGTGATCTGTCTTCCCTGGATGATGCCACAGCTAACAGAACGCCAGACCAGGTGTACCTACTATGAAGAAAAAAGAAAAATCAAAAAGTTAAAAGCTGAAATTACAACAGTCATTCAAAATTGAAGAACAATAGACCCAACAAGAGAGACAAAAAAAGCACAGAAGCACACATTGATCCAGTAATCTGTTCTACATTAGATGGTAATAGCGGGGTAAGCCGTCTTCTTTGGATGATGTCACAGTTAACAGAACGCCAGACCAGGTGTACCTACTATGAAGATAAAAGAGAGAGAACAGAAAGTTAAAGCAGAAATGACAACACGTAATGCATAATTGAAGAACAGTAGAACTCTATAGAGTGAGAAAATTAGATCCTGACGTCCTCCAGTAGCCTAAGCCTATAGCAGTAAAACTATAAAAGGTAGCTCAGAGTAACATGAGCCACTCTAGTTATAACCTTTGTCAAAAAGGAAGGTTTTAAGATTAGTCTTAAAAGTAGACAGGGTGTCTGCTTCACGGACCAAAACTGGGAATTGGTTCCACAGGAGAGGAGCCTGATAACTAAAGGATCTGCCTCCCATTCTACTTTTAGAGACTCTAGGAACCACCAGCAGACCTGCAGTCTGAGAGCGAAGTGCTCTGTTAGGAACATACGGGGTAATCAGAGCTCTGATATATGATGGAGCTTGATTATTAAGGGCTTTATACGTTAGAAGAAGAATTTTAAATTCTATTTTTGATTTTACAGGAAGCCAATGAAGGGAAGCTAAAATTGGAGAAATATGATCCCGCTTGTTGATTTTCATCAGAACTCTTGCTGCAGCATTTTGGATCAGCTGAAGGCTTTGAACTGCAGTTTGTGGACTTCCTGATAGTAAAGAATTACAGTAGTCCAGCCTTGAAGTAACAAATGCATGGACTAGTTTTTCAGCATCACTCCTGGACAGAATGTTTCTAATTTTGCCGATATTCCGGAGGTGAAAAAAGGAAACTCTGGAAACCTGTTTAATATGGGATTTAAATGACATGTCTTGGTCAAAAATAACACCAAGGTTTTTTACTTTATTACCAGAGGCCAAGTTAATGCCATCCAGATTAAGTGATTGGTTAAGAAGTTTATTTTTTGAGGACTCTGGCCCAAAGATTACAACTTCGGTCTTGTCAGAATTTAGATGCAGGAAATTTAAAGTCATCCAGCTTTTGATGTCATCAAGACATGACTGCAGTCGAAGTAATTGATTGGATTCATTAGGATTTATGGATAAATATAGCTGAGTGTCATCAGCATAACAGTGGAAATTAATCCCATGCTGTCTGATAATTTTGCCGATCGGAGCATATATTTAGTAAAGAGAATTGGTCCAAGGACTGAACACTGTGGTACTCCACAGGTGACCCTAGAGTTTAAGGAAGATTATTTAGTTAACATGAACAAAACTGGAATCTGTCCGACAGATAAGATTTAAACAGCCTAATGCTTTTCCCTTAATCCCTACAGTATGCTCAAGTCTTTGCAGGAGAATATTTTGATCAACTGTATCAAAGGCAGCACTGAGATCTAACAGGACAAGTACAGACACAAGTCCATTATCTGAGGCCATGAGAATATCATTATGACTCTCACCAGAGCTGTTTCAGTGCTATGTGAGCTCTGAAGCCTGACTGAAACTCCTCAAGTAGGTCATTGCTTTGTAAATGTTCACAAAGTTGATTAGCAACTACTTTCTCAAGAATTTTAGATAAGAAAAGAAGATTAGATATAGGTCTGTAGTTTACTAGCTCATCTTGATCAAGAGAAGGTTTCTTAAGTAAAGGTTTAATAACAGCTACTTTAAAAACCTGTGGTACATATCCATTTACTAAGGATAGATTAATCATGTCTAAAATAGGACCACTGATCAAAGGGAATACCTCCTTAAACAACTTAGTGGGATTGGGTCTAACATACAGGTAGAAGTTTTAGATGAAGCTAAGATTTTAGATAGCTCAGAAAGCTCTACTGCTTCCTAAACAGTTCAAACACTGTGCAGGTTCTAAAGATTCCTCCAATGCTGCCTTACTTATAATAGATAATAGATATAATAGATTGTATTTTACGTATCAGGTACATAATACACACACACACACCATACGATATTATACGTAATATAATAACCATTATACACAATTTAAGAAACTAGTTTATATATCAAAAAAAGAACATGGAACACAAAAAACATGGTCCATCATATGGGAAGGAGGGACCTGTTGGACCTTTCTATTGCATCCCCTGTCCCTTGATCCGATCAGCCATTTCGGACACTGCCCTCTCCAAATCCTTCCTGGTGATCTGTCTGGTTAATGTGTTGTCTTTTAAAGCTTCTGCGGGAAACATATCTTATGGTCACTTCATATGTACCAACACAACTCTCAACTACAATTGTAAAGTCAACTATGTTAAGGTGAAATTTACCAACAAATGATCAGTTTATATCAATTCCCCAAGATTTAAATTATAATTTTGGGGTGAAGTATCCCTTTCATAATTGACTTTACAAACCTGCAAACGTCAGAATGAACTGGGAAAAAGCTAAGAAAAAAAGATCAAAATTCAAAGCTGACTGGCCAAGGCTGTCACATTTTTTTTATTTCTTTCTAAAATCTGGCTTTATTAAATTGCCCATAAAAAAATTAAAAACCAAGGAAAAATTACAAAATGTAATATTTTGATAAGAACAGCTGTTGACTGGAAGATCTGTGCAAGAAATCTTGAAAACATTTCTTATATGATAACATTTCTGGAGCACCTGTTTTGGGGGGGACATTTATGTCCTTAAGGTGAGGGTATTATTGACATTAGAAAATTAAATTCATAACATACATAAATTTCCCTCGACAGACACAAATATCCTAAAGTTACTATATTACAGTTATTATCCATTATGCACTTACCAAATATGACTTCAAACAGATTTAAAGTCCCTGAATTCCTACTTTCCATTCCAGCCCACAAAGTTGTACTGCCTTGACAGGCCATAGTCCCATGATGAAGAACATCATACGTCTTGTGGCCTCATCCACAGTCCTCCCCACCAATGTCTGACACTGCTGTGACCTAAGGGGGAACAAAAACAGTTCAAAGCTAATTAATTTTTATAGCTCACAGGAGTAAAACACGATGCAAAGACAATCTCTGGGTCTAGATTATTTTCATTGTTGATTAATCTATTGATTATTTTAACAATTAATTGATTGGTTGCTATAATAATAAAATGTTACAAAATTTTGAAAAATGTCAGTGTTTCCCAAATCTCTTGTTCTGTCAACAAAACATGGAGATACTCAGTTTATTGCCATAAATGAGCAAAGAAAACAGAAATATTCACATTTATGAAGCTGAAATCAGAGAAGTAGGACTCTTTTGTTGGGTGTTCACATCAGTAATAAGCTGGACTGGACTCATAACACCGACGCTCTGCATAAGAAGGGCCAGAGCCGCCTCCACCTCCTGAGGAGGCTGAGTTCCTTTGGAGTGAGCAGGCCCCTGGTTAAGACTTTTTATGACTCTGTGGTGGCCTCAGCCCTTCTCTACGCTGTCGTCTGCTGGGCTCCAGGCAGCGCAGAACGGGACAGAATGAGGCTGAATAAGCTGGTGAGGAAGGCCACTTCTGTCCTGGGCTGCACTCTGGACTCAGTGGAGAAAGTAGCTGAGAGGAGGGTGTTGTCCAAGTTCACATCCATCATGGACAACACCTTCCACCCCCTGCACCAGACTGTAGAGGAGCTGAGTAGCTCCTTTAGTGCCAGACTTAGACACCCTGTCTGTAAAAAGGAGCGCTACCGCAAGTCATTCATTCCTGTTGCTATCAGAATATAAGTTACAGTGCTGCCCTGTAACTGTAACCAATGTGCAATAATCTATCTAATTCACTGTGCAATAACCCGTGCAATAATCCTGAAAGAAGTGACTTCTGCTGCTATCACTAACTGTAACCACAACTGTTATAACTTTGGACAATAACTAATGTGCAATAATCTATTTAATACACTGTGCTATAACCTGTGCAATGATCCGAAGAACTTCTGCTGCTATCACCAGGTATATATGTCAGTACATGTGTATGTAGGCATATATATATATATATATATATATATATATATATATATATATATATATATATATATATATATATAGGGGTTGGACAATGAAACTGAACCAACTCTCATTTTAGTGTGGGAGGTTTCATGGCTAAATTGGACCAGCCTGGTGGCCAATCTTCATTAATTGCACATTGAACCAATAAGAGCAGAGTGTGAGGGTCCAATTAGCAGGGTAAGAGCACAGTTTTGCTCAAAATATTGCAATGCACACAACATTATGGGTGACATACCAGAGTTCAAAAGAGGACAAATTGTTGGTGCACATCTTGCTGGCGCATCTGTGACCAAGACAGCAAGTCTTTGTGATGTATCAAGAGCCACGGTATCCAGGGTAATGTCAGCATACCACCAAGAAGGACGAACCACATCCAACAGGATTAACTGTGGACGCAAGAGGAAGCTGTCTGAAAGGGATGTTAGGGTGCTTACCCGGATTGTATCCAAAAACATAAAACCACGGCTCCCCAAATCACGGCAGAACTAAATGTGCACCTCAACTCTCCTGTTTCTACCAAAACTGTCCGTCGGGAGCTCTACAGGGTCAATATACACGGCCGGATTCAGTGTGTCTGAAAACATAAAGTACATTTTGCTGCATTGACGTGTATTCTCTCTGAGCACAGCTTGGTCTGACCTAAAATGGCCGCTCTGTCGGCACGCCTCTCACTCGACGACGGGGCGTCTACGTCATGGGTTAAAGCAAAAATAATCAGTTTGACTGAAAAAAATTTCTAGTCAGCCCATATATTCCCGGGACCGTGGAAAATAATGCCACATTAGTTACCTCACTTGCTTATTGTGCAGAGTCAACTTGAACCAAATCTGGTAGTTTTACAATATCCACTGACCATTCATGTCTCTGTCCCACCTTTCAGTTTCAGAGCCTTGGTGTCTTCCTGGACAGCCTCCCATCCTCTCCTCCACTGTCCACATCCATAACATCACCTGGTTAACTTTCATATCGGGAACATCAAGTTCTTCCTTAACACTTTAACCAAACTGGTCCACAGTCCACTTTACACTGTCAGCTCCCTTCCCTCCCTGTCCTCCAGAAAACATCCATAAATTACACTAGTACAAATGACAGCAATTTACATCTTTACATCATCTACTTCACATCTGAACATTACCTCCAATGGCTCCCTGTCACCTTCAGTATAAATTAATCATATGAACAAACAAGGCCAACCACAACCTGGACAATGCAGGACATATAACCAACACTATGATGTCATACATTTTAGTTTAACACAGATCGCACATTACAAGATCCCTGATTGGTTTATCAGCTAAGTTGCTGGAAGCCAGTGAATACACGCTGAAAGGTGACATGGCCACAGGTGGAAATAATTCATTAATTAACTGGAGCAGCGACAGTGTGTCTGTCGACAGAAACGCTTACCGAGGGAAGTTGTTGTCAGATGGTCAATCCGCTCCACTTCCTGACTTGCTGGTTCGCATAAACCCAAAGAAAACCTTTGACCACCACTACTTTCATTCATGCATCTGTGGCCAGTTTGAGATGTTCTTCCAAAAGTTATGATTGAACACCGATCATAACTTTGGTCTACGTATACATGTCTGTGCTGGTAGCCAACGCAGAGCCATAGAGAGAAAGGCTCTGAGCCAGCGGAACCCCGGATGTAAACAAGAGCCTTGCTCGCTAGCCTTAAGGCGCTAGCCTTAAGGCGCTAGCATTAGCGCTAATATTAGCGCCTTAAGGCACTAGAATTAGCCGCAGAACTGAGACTGCTCATCCCACCTCAAGTTGTGGTGGGGGATATTACACTACATGCATATATAATCCAAACAGCCTTACCTATTTTTCTGCATCCCCTCCTAAATTCTCCAATGTGTGGTGCTAATGTTGTTAGCTGTGACATCACGGACTTCTTCCTCAGGCAAACAGACACGTTTCAGATTGTTGGAGTGCGCCCCCTGCTGTTGGGAAGTCTTTTTCTTCTCTTGTTCTTTATGAACTTTTCTCACAGTGTGTCATATACGTTCAACTGTCTGTTGTTCCTCACAATATTTACATATGCCAGTGTTATGCTTCCCTATTTTGAATAATGTACCATCTAATCCTGTGTGGGCAAATCTAAGTCTTGATATGAGATAAGATAAGATAGTCTTTATTGATCTCACATTGGAGAAATTCACTTGTCGGCTCAATAGTGTGTGTGTGTATATATATATATATATATATATATATATATATATATATATATATATATATATATAGATATATATATATATATATATATATATACACACATGCCTACATACACATGTACTGACATATATTCACTTGGTGAAAGCAGAAGAAGTTCTTCTGGATCCTTGCACAGGTTATAGCACAGTGTATTAAATAGATTATTGCACATTAGTCATTGCCCAAAGTTATAACAGTTGTGGTTTTATAGAACAGATTACTGGATCAATGTGTGCTTCTGTGCTTTTTTTGTCTGTCTTGTTGTGTCTCTGCTCTGTCTTCTGTAACCCCCAGTCGGTCGAGGCAGATGACCGTTCATACTGAGCCCGGTTCTGCTGGAGGTTTGTCCTTCATGTTAATGAGGAGGTTTTTTTCCCCTGTTGCTTCATGCTTGCTCAGTATGAGGGATTGTTGCAAAGCCATGGACAATGCAGACAACTCTCCCTGTGACTCTACGCTTCTTCAGGAGGAAATGCTGCTTGTCAAGACTTTTATGCAATCAACTGGTTCCCTTATATAGGATTAAAGATTCAAAGCTTCTTTCTTTTAAAGGGCAGCTAAAGATATTTTAAAGCTGCTTACAATTATGTTTGACTGTGTAGGAATGGTTTGGAAAAATGTTGCCATCTAGTGTTGAAAATTATAACTGTTTTTCCTTCAAAACACAATTTACATTAAAATTTCTTTCAAAATAATATGGTTGGATGTAGCAAAAATGTTTTTGATAACTTTTGATCCTTTATGTGTGAGGAATTTTTTGGAGTAACTTTGAATGCCATAAGTGTAACGGTTTAGAAGTAGTTTAATCAAATGTAACACCCATAAATATGGAAAAATGACATCTTTGATGAGAAATGAATGATTTCCTGTAGGAGGTAGCCCATTGCTTCAAGAGGCTTTTTTGTAGGGCCTGTGAAGTTACATGCACTTAAGGAGTTTCATAATTCTCAGACAAAGCATGGCTTGGGGCTTACTGTTTGTATGTGTTTTTAATGGTTTTCCACAAACTTGATTTTTGCAATGCGACAGCAAAGTCAAAAATGCATATTTCATCAAACCCTTGATAACTTTTAACCGTCAAAGTCTCATCTCCACGCTGAAAAGATTTGAAAGTGATAGCTTAAAATGCCTAGGACTAGTTTGTTAAAGTTCAAGGCAAAAACGGCCAATATTTTACCCTTTGACCCAAAATGGCAGACTTCCTGTGGGTTTTAGAGCATACACCCAAGAGACTTTTTTTCATAATTTTAAAAAAGCTACCTAGGTAAAAAATTTCAGCTTTCTACGTGTTACGGTTTGGCCCAACTCACTCTAGTTGGCGCTGTTGAGCGGGTTTGCCACGCCCGCTTTCAATTACACTAAAACCATGCGATTTCTCACGGGGGACAATTTTGGGCAAAGTTTGGTGAGTTTTCATGCATGTTTAGGCCTCCAAAAAGCCGTTTCAAAAGTCCAAAGAATAAATAATAATAATAATTAAAGCCGCAAGCGGCGATGAGCGGCCCTCGCAGCCAAGCACCGCTGGGGTACGCGCACCGCCTGCCGCCAGCCACCGTAGAAGCTGTCACGCAATTTCCCTGCCAGTCCACCGGGCGATTCACACGAACCCGTTTGGCAGCGCTCCCCCACAACTCACAAAAAATCAGGTGCAGATCGGTCGATGCAGCGAGGAGATAAAATCGTTCGGCGGGCCGTACGTTTGACACCCCTGGTTTAAACATTATTTTACTGGTTGAAATGCAGTTCAAAGTCTTCAGCTGAAAGGTTGTACACAAAAAAGGTGTTGCACACAAATAAAACTTGTTTTGCACACAAAAATATATGTTTCACACAAAAAAAATTGTTTTGCAAACTGTCCGCCAACCTTGCGCTCAAAATATCATTTATAAGTTTTCCTCCAGTACAAAATGGTCTCTGCTCGACTACAAAACAATCCCACCCACGCTGCAGTAAATTTATGCCAAAAGTCACGTGATGCATTAAGAGTTGTTGTTGTTCAGACTTCCCGACAGGAGAGGTTAAACCATGTTGATGGAGATGAGCAGACAGGACGCTCTCGGGTAGGAGACTGAGTGACAGGCTGGTTGGAAACAGGTGCGTGCGTTGCTTCGTCAGAGAAATCTATCTGAAGGAAGAAGGAAAAGGTTGGCGGTAGGCATAAGCAAGTTTGTGACTGGATCAGGATGGCGGCTCAGGTTGTAGAGGATGAGGAAGAACTACATAGTGATATGGATACGGATAGTTGAACGCCAATTGCTAGTTACCGGGGAAGTGGAAAATTCTAAAGTAGTGAAGCAGGCAGAGGTTCTGGGAATTCAGGAGACAAAGGAAATCTTGAAGACGACAGTACAGATGATGGAAGCAAGGGTGTGCATAAAAAGATTCAATTCAATTCAATTTTGTTTACGTCGGACCAGGTGTACCTACTATGAAGAAAAAAGAGAGAGAGCAAAAAGTTAAAAGCTGAAATGTCAACAGTCATTTCAATGTAATGAAATGAAAAACTGGAGAACAGTAGAAATCAGTAGAGTGATAAAAATATACCCTGATGTCCTCCAGTAGCCTAAGCATATAGCAGCACAACTATAGATGTAGCTCAGGGTAACATGAGCCACTCTAACTATCAGGTTTGTCAAAAAGGAAAGTTTTAAGATTAGTCTTAAAAGTAGACAAGGTGTCTGCCTCACGGACCAAAACTGGGAGTTGGTTCCACAGGAGAGGAGCCTGATAGCTAAAGGATTTGCCTCCCATTCTACTTTTAGAGACTCTAGGAACCACCAGCAGACCTGCAGTCTGAGAGCGAAGTGCTCTGTTAGGAACATACGGGGTAATCAGAGCTCTGATATATGATGGAGCTTGATTATTAAGGGCTTTATACGTTAGAAGAATTTTAAATTCTATTCTTGATTTAACAGGAAGCCAATTAAGGGAAGCTAAAATTGGAGAAATATGATCCCTCTTGTTGATTTTCATCAGAACTCTTGCTGCAGCATTTTGGATCAGCTGAAGACTCTGAAAAGATCATGAAAGAGGAGGTGAAGATA
Organism: Fundulus heteroclitus; assembly: GCF_011125445.2. Lineage (NCBI taxonomy): Eukaryota > Metazoa > Chordata > Actinopteri > Cyprinodontiformes > Fundulidae > Fundulus > Fundulus heteroclitus. The sequence goes on along the minus strand of NW_023397250.1, from coordinate 34,948 downwards.
ACATTAAAATTCAAAAAGGAAGATGAAAATATTGCTCTGAGCCCAAAAATAGTTTCTAAGGAAACAAAAAAGAAAATAGGGGAAGTTGAAATGGCTAAAACGCTGAGAGATGGAAGCTTGCTAAATGTTTGTAAATTGGAAGAACAAAAAAGGAAAGCAATGAGTGTTGAGAGTATTGGAAATAAAAGAGTGGAAAGTAAAAGAGTGTTGGGAGAAAAGAAAGGATCCCGAGGAGTTATTTATGGAATTCCAGTTAATGAAGATCTAGAGAAATTAAAACATAAAATCATGTTAAGGTCAAGGAAATAAAGAGATTGCAGAAAACAGTTAATAATGAGCGAGTTGACAGCTTATCTGTGCTTCTGGAATTTTCTACTCCAGAAGTTCCAGATAGAGTCAAAGTGGGTTTCTTGTGTTATTCAGTTAGGCCTTATGTTCCACCTCCACTTCGGTGTTTCAAGTGTCAGAGGTATGGTCACATTTGCTGCAGTGTGCAGGGGCAAACAGAGCTGTTTAAAATGTGGAGGGGACCACAAAATACAAGAATGTGGTGAAAATGTTCAGGATAAATGCTGTAATTGTGGTGGGGAACATAGGGCAACATATGGAGGGTGTGAAAGATTATGTAACTGGTAATTTAGTAGAGCAGATTGGGAGAAATATAAGGAAATAAGTGAAGATAAAATTAAGGAAATTGACATGAATCTTGGTATTGATTCATTAAACAAAATCTTTTGTAGTTCAATCATAGAAGCTGTTCAACAGTCAGTTCCAAAGAAAGGAGGGATACATAAAAAGAAGATAATTCCATGGTGGACAATAGAATGTGACCAGGCTATTAAATCCCAAAATAAAGCTTTTAAAATTCTATAAGGAAATCAGAATTTTCAAAATTTAATTGAATACAAGAAGATGCAAGCTATAGTAAAAAGAGTTATAAGAAATACAAAAAGAGAATATTGGAGAAATTATTGTAATTCATTAGGAAGAGAAACAGATATAGGGAAAGTATGGAAAATGATTAAATGAATGAATGGTATTAAAAGGGATTATAGTTATCCAGTTTTAGTTAGTGATAGAACAACGGCAGTTATTAATGAAGAAAAAGCAACAATGTTGTCACAAACATTTGTACAAATACATAGTTCCAATAGTATTAGTGAAGAGTAGAAAACAGATAGAGCTATAACTTTATTGGAAAAAGGACATTTGATAAACAGAGAAGAAGGAAATAGTATTATTAAAATCGATTTTTCTATAGCGGAGTTAAGACGAGCCATGAGGAAAGTTAAGATGTCAACCCCAGAGAGTGATCAAATATGGTATATAATGATAAATAAGCTAAGTGAATACTCAAAATTAATATTATTAGATATTTATAATAGAAAATGGGAAATGACCTAGAAGTTGGAAAGGGGCTATTGTGGTTCCAATTCCAAAAACGGGTAAAGATAGCTCAAAACCAGAAAATTATAGACCTATTGCTTTAACATCATGTTTAAGTAAAATTATGGAGAAAATGGTAATTGAAAGATTAATTTATTTTGTTGAATCAAAAGGGTACTTATCAAAATATCAAAGCGGTTTCAGAAGAGGAAGAAATAATATGGATCCAATTGTGTGTTTACAACATGAGGTACTAACAGCAAAAGTTAATAAAGAAAGTGTTTTGGCAGTGTTCTTAGATATAGAAAAGGCTTATGATATGATGTGGAAAGAGGGATTATTGATCAAATTGAGGAAAATGTGAATTTGTGGAAGAATTTATCATTGGGTAGAGAACTTAACAATTCAATTCAATTCAATTTTATTTATATAACGCCAATTCATAAACATGTCATCTCGAGGCACTTTACAAAGTCAAAATCAATCATATTATACAGATTGGTCAAAAATTTCCTATATAAGGAAACCAGTTGATTGCATCAAAGTCCCAACAAGCAGCATTCACTCCTGGAGAAGCGCAGTGCTACAGGGGGAGTCGTCTGCATTGTCCATGGCTTTGCAAAAATCCCTCATACTGAGCAAGCATGAAGCGTCAGTGGAAAGAAAAACCACCCATTAGCAGGAAGGAAAAACCTCCAGCAGAACCGGGCTCAGTATGAATGGTCATCTGCCTCGACCGACTGGGGTTACAGAAGACAGAGCAGAGACACAACAAGACAGACAAAAAAGCACAGAAGCACACATTGATCCAGTGATCTGTTATACATTAGATGGTAATAGTGGTGATCTGTCTTCCCTGGATGATGTCACAGTTAACAGAACGTCAGACTAGGTGTACCTACTATGAAGAAAAAAGAGAGAGAACAAAAAGTTACAAGCTGAAATGACAACAGTCATTTCAATGTAATGCAATGCAAAACTGGAGAACAGTAGACTGGAGAACAGTAGAAATCAGTAGAGTGAGAGAAATAGGCCCCGATGTCCTCCAGCAGCCTAAGCCTATAGCAGCATAACTACAGATGTAGCTCAGGGTAACATGAGCCACTCTAACTATAAGCTTAAATTCTATTCTTGATTTAATAGGAAGCCAATGAAGGGAAGCTAAAATTGGAGAAATATGATCCCTCTTGTTGATTTTCATCAGAACTCTTGCTGCAGCATTTTAGATCAGCTGAAGACTTCGAACTGCATTTTGTGGACTTCCTGATAGTAAAGAATTACAATAGTCCAGCCTTGAAGTAACAAATGCATGGACTAGTTTTTCAGCATCACCCCTGGACAGAATGTTTCTAATTTTGGCGATATTCCTGAGGTGAAAAAAAGGAAACTCTGGAAACCTGTTTAATATGGGATTTAAATGACATGTCTTGGTCGAAGACAACACCAAGATTTTTAACTTTATTTCCAGAGGCCAGAATGGATAATACAGGTAAGAGTTGGTAAGAGTCTTTCAGGGAGAAATTAAAAAGAACCACACAAGGCAGTATTATCAGTCCTTTATTATTTTCAGTTATGATAAATGATGCACTTAAAGAAATAGAAAATGAATTGGGTTGTTCATTGTTTGCTGATGACGGAGCTATTTGGAAACGTAGAAGGAATGTTAAATTTATTGTAGGGAAAGTCCAAAAAGCAATTCATAAGATTGAACAATGGTCTTACAAATGGAGTTTTAAATTTTCGGTAGATAAAACAAAAGTATTGCTTTTTACTCAGAAAAGAAATCAAGAAGTACAACTGAAGTTATATAATCAAGATTGTACTGTTCTCTCTATGTGTTTTGCTCTTGCGTGAACACAGATAAACAGCCAGCCAAACTCCTTATTCAAGAGGCAGGAAGTGAGCGGCTTGCTCCTTTATTATCTTCTTACACATTTAGTCAGCATTTCTGACTGCTTTGAATCCAGTGTAAAACTAGAAAAGAAAGATACAAAAAAATGGCTTAATAAACAGCCATGTAAATATCAGTATTAACGTATCAAAGTATCAGCTGCTTAATATTAACTCAACAGGTATTTTCACAGCCGGCTAGAAAAGCGGCAAATTAGCAAGTAAACACACACACTCTGCTGTCACACAGACCACGACATTTTACTGTTGCTTTTATACACAAAATAACCATAAAAGATATTAACATATCTTATCGAATCTGTAAACAATGAGCAACACTTACAACCATTGCTTTCGGAGAGATTAACTGCATTGTTGCTGCCCTGAGACGATGCACACACGCTCTCTTCCTCTTGTTTGCGTCTTTACTTCCTACTTCCGGTTCGGAAGATTTTCAACATAAAAGCACCGCAAATTCATTTAAAACAGAGAACGGTATATTAACATTTCAAAGTAGTTTTTAAATGTCTTTTAAACATGTTAAACATATTCAGGGCAGAACAAAGATCTAGAGAGAGTAAAGCAATTTAAATTCTTAGGAGTATGGTTTGGTAAAAAAAACTATCCTGGAAAGTGCACATAGATAAGGTTATTGAAAAATGTAAAAGGATACTTAATATATTGAGATGTTTAGTTGGCTATGAATGTTACATTCCTGCAGTGAAAAGGAAAGGGTTCATAATAAGGCTGGACAATTATTCAGAAAGCTACAGAATTAGGATTAAATCATTTAAATATTAGTCCAACAGTACCATTATCAATAACACCACCATGGATTTTACCTGAAACAATAGTAGATTTAACAATATTGGAAAAGAAAAATAAAGATAAAATGTATATGTGTAATTCTATAATAGTGGAGGAATATATAGAACAGTTTTATAATAATGTAAAAATGTATACGGATGCATCAAAAAAGCAATTACGACAAACTGGAGTAGGTGTAATAATTCCAGAGTTTAAACTGCATATAGGGAAGAAATTAAATGAAGGAATATCTGTTTATACGGCAGAAATGATTGCATTATTAGTTGCTGTAGAATGGATTGAGGAAGTGAGACCATTAAGAGCTGTCATATGTTCAGATTCAAGTTCATCATTGATCAGTTTAAAAAGAAATTATTCAGAAAGCCGTCCAGATATCTTATTAGTAATTCAACAAATATTATATCATATTCAGATGATGGGGTTATCAGCTGTGTTTCTTTGGGTTCCTGCACATATAGGAGTGAAAGGTAATTAAATGGCTGATAAGAAAGCTAAGGAGTCGATAAATAAAAGAAAGAGTGATTAAGAATAGACATGGGTAAATCAGAGGTTCAAAGTATTATGCTGCCATCTTGTGGTCAGAAATAATACCCGTTTTTATGACAAAATGACATCTTTGATGAAAATTAATTGACTTTCTTTAGGGTTTACACAATTGGTCCAAGAGACTTTTTTGTAGGGACTGAGAAGTTACATCTGCTTACCGAGTTTCATAATTCTCAGACAAAGCATGGCTTGGGGCTTACTGATTTAATGCGTTTTTAATCGTTTTCCACAAACCTGATTTTTGCAATGCGACAGCTCAGGCAAATATGCATATTTCATAAAACCTTTGATAACTTTTAACCATCAATGTCTCATCTCCACGCTGAAAAAAATTGAAAGTGATAGCTTAAAATGCCTAGGACTAGTTCGTTAAAGTTCGAGGCAAAAACCGTCAATATTTTACCCTTTGACCCAAAATGGCAGGCTTCCTGTGGGTTTAAGAGCATACCCACAATAGACTTTTTTTCATAACTTTAAAAAAGCTACCTAGGTAAAAAATTTCAGCTTTCTACGTGTTACGGTTTGGCCCAACTCACTCTAGTTGGCGCTGTTGAGCGGGTTTGCCACGCCCGCTTTCAATTACACTAAAACCATGCGATTTCTCACGGGGGACAATTTTGGGCAAAGTTTGGTGAGTTTTCATGCATGTTTAGGCCTCCAAAAAGCCGTTTCAAAAGTCCAAAGAATAAATAATAATAATAATAATAATAATTAAAGCCGCAAGCGGCGATGAGCGGCCATCGCAGCCAAGCACCGCTGGGGTATGCGCACCGCCTGCCGCCAGCCACCGCAGAAAATGTCACGCATTTTACGCGCACGTCCACCGGGCAATTCACACGAACCCGTTTGGCAGTGAAATCAGGTGCAGATCGGTTGATGCAGCAAGGAGATACAGCCGTTGAATAATGATATTGCATTTGGCCACCGGGCCGGACCAAATCGTTTGGCGGGCCGTACGTTTGACACCCCTGGTTTAAACATTACTTTACTGGTTGAAATGCAGTTCAAAGTCTTCAGCTGATCCAAAATGCTGCAGCAAGAGTTATGGAGTTTCCTGCCAAAAGGTTGTAAACAGAAAAGGTGTTGCACACAAATAAAACTTGTTTTGCACACAAAAAGATGTGTTTCACACAAAAGAAATTGTTTTGCAAACTGTCCGCCAACCTTGCACTCAAAATATCATTTATAAGTTTTCCTCCAGTACAAAATGGTCTCTGCACACACAAAACAGCCTCTGCTCGACTAAGAAACAATCCCACCCACGCTGCGGTAAATTTGTGCCAAAAGTCACGTGATGCATTAAGAGTTGTTGTTCAGACTTCCCGACATTGAGAAGAATTCAGTTATCTCTAAACTATTGGGCTAATTTACTAAATGATTGCATTATTAGGTGCTGTAGAATGGATTGAGGAGGTGAGACCATTAAGAGCTGTCATATGTTCAGATTCAAGTTCATCATTGATCAGTTTAAAAAGAAATCATTCAGAAAGCCGTCCAGATATCTTATTAGTAATTCAACAAATATATCATATTCAGATGATGGGGTTATCAGCTGTGTTTCTTTGGGTTCCTGCACATATAGGAGTGAAAGGTAATTAAATGGCTGATAAGAAAGCTAAAGAGTCGATAAATGAAAGTAAGAGTGATTAAGAATAGACATGGGTAAATCAGAGGTTCAAAGTATTATGCTGCCATCTTGTGGTCAAAAATAATACCCGTTTTTATGACAAAATGACATCTTTGATGAAAATTGATTGACTTTTACATTCCTGCAGTGAAAAAGAAGGTTCATAATAAGTCATTTGGTTGGACAATTATTCAGAAAGCAAGAGAATTAGGATTAAATCATTGAAATATTAGTCCAACAGTACCATTATCAATAACACCACCATGGATCTTACCTGAATCAATAGTAGATTTAACAATATTGGAAAAGAAAAATAGAGATAAAATGTATATATGTAATTCTTTAATAGTGGAGGAATATATAGAACAGTTTTATAATTATGTAAAAATGTATACGGATGAATCAAAAAAATCAATTAGGACAAACTGGAGTAGGTGTAATAATTCCAGAGTTTAAACTGCATATAGGGAAGAAATTAAATGAAGGAATATCTGTTTATACGGCAGAAATGATTGCATTATTAGGTGCTGTAGAATGGATTGAGGAGGTGAGACCATTAAGAGCTGTCATATGTTCAGATTCAAGTTCATCATTGATCAGTTTAAAAAGAAATCATTCAGAAAGCCGTCCAGATATCTTATTAGTAATTCAACAAATATTATATCATATTCAGATGATGGGGTTATCAGCTGTGTTTCTTTGGGTTCCTGCACATATAGGAATGAAAGGTAATTAAATGGCTGATAAGAAAGCTAAAGAGTCGATAAATAAAAGTAAGAGTGATTAAGAATAGACATGGGTAAATCAGAGGTTCAAAGTATTATGCTGCCATCTTGTGGTCAAAAATAATACCCGTTTTTATGACAAAATGACATCTTTGATGAAAATTAATTGACTTTCTTTAGGGTTTACACAATTGGTCCAAGAGACTTTTTTGTAGGGACTGAGAAGTTACATCTGCTTACCAAGTTTCATAATTCTCAGACAAAGCATGGCTTGGGGCTTACTGATTTAATGCGTTTTTAATGGTTTTCCACAAACCTGATTTTTGCAATGTGACAGCTCAGGCAAATATGCATATTTCATAAAACCTTTGATAACTTTTAACCCTCAAGGTCTCATCTCCACGCTGAAAAAATTTGAAAGTGATAGCTTAAAATGCCTAGGACTAGTTCGTTAAAGTTTGAGGCAAAAACCGTCAATATTTTACCCTTTGACCCAAAATGGCAGGCTTCCTGTGGGTTTTAGAGCATACCCACAATAGACTTTTTTTCATAACTTTAAGAAAGCTACCTAGGTAAAAAATTTCAGCTTTCTACGTGTTACGGTTTGGCCCAACTCACTCTAGTTGGCGCTGTTGAGCGGGTTTGCCACGCCCGCTTTCAATTACACTAAAATCATGCGATTTCTCACGGGGGACAATTTTGGGCAAAGTTTGGTGAGTTTTCATGCATGTTTAGGCCTCCAAAAAGCCGTTTCAAAAGTCCCAAGAATAAATAATAATAATAATAATAATAATAAAATCTGCAGTTACAATAGGCCTTCGCAGCGCTTAGCTGCTCGGGCCTAATTAAAGCCGCAAGCGGCGATGAGCGGCCCTCGCAGCCATGCACCGCTGGGGTATGCACACCGCCTGCCGCCAGCCACCGCAGAAGCTGTCACGCATTTTCCTCGCCCGCCCACCGAGAGAGAGAACAGAAAGGTAAAGCAGAAATGACAACACATAATGCATAATTGAAGAACAGTAGAACTCTATAGAGTGAGAAAATTAGATCCTAAAGTCCTCCAGTAGCCTAAGCCTATAGCAGTAAAACTATAAAGGTAGCTCAGAGTAACATGAGCCACTCTAGTTATAAGTTTTGTCAAAAAGGAAGGTTTTAAGATTAGTCTTAAAAGTAGACAGGGTGTCTGCTTCACGGACCAAAACTGGGAGTTGGTTCCACAGGAGAGGAGCCTGATAGCTAAAGGATCCTCCCATTCTACTTTTAGAGACTCTAGGAACCACCAGCAGACCTGCAGTCTGAAAGCGAAGTGCTCTGTTAGGAACATACAGGGTAATCAGAGCTCTGATATATGATGGAGCTTGATTATTAAGGGCTTTATACGTTAGAAGAAGAATTTTAAATTCTATTCTTGATTTTACAGGAAGCCAATGAAGGGAAGCTAAAATTGGAGAAATATGATCCCGCTTGTTGATTTTCATCAGAACTCTTGCTGCAGCATTTTGGATCAGCTGAAGACTTTGAAAAGATCATGAAAGAGGAGGTGAAGATAACATTAAAATTCAAAAAGGAAGATGAAAATATTGCTCTGAGCCCAAAAATAGTTTCTAAGGAAACAAAAAAGAAAATAGGGGAAGCTGAAATGGCTAAAACGCTGAGAGATGGAAGCTTGTTAAATGTTTGTAAATTGGAAGAACAAAAAAGGAAAGCAATGAGTGTTGAGAGTATTGGAAATAAAAGAGTGGAAAGTAAAAGAGTGTTGGGAGAAAAGAAAGGATCCCGAGGAGTTATTTATGGAATTCCAGTTAATGAAGATCTAGAGAAATTAAAACATAAAATCATGTTAAAGTCAAGGATATAAAGAGATTGCAGAAAACAGTTCATAATGAGCGAGTTGACAGCTTATCTGTGCTTCTGGAATTTTCTACTCCAGAAGTTCCAGATAGAGTCAAAGTGGGTTTCTTGTGTTATTCAGTTTGGCCTTATGTTCCACCTCCACTTCGGTGTTTCAAGTGTCAGAGGTATGGTCACATTTGCTGCAGTGTGCAGGGGCAAACAGAGCTGTTTAAAATGTGGAGGGGACCACAAAATACAAGAATATGGTGAACATGTTCAGGATAAATGCTGTAATTGTGGTGGGGAACATAGGGCAACATATGGAGGGTGTGAAAGATTATGTAACTGGTAATTTAGTAGAGCAGATTGGGAGAAATATAAGGAAATAAGTGAAGATAAAATTAAGGAAATTGACATGAATCTTGGTATTGATTCATTAAACAAAATCTTTTGTAGTTCAATCATAGAAGCTGTTCAACAGTCAGTTCCAAAGAAAGGAGGGATACATAAAAAGAAGATAATTCCATGGTGGACAATAGAATGTGACCAGGCTATTAAATCCCGAAATAAAGCTTTTAAAATTCTATAAGGAAATCAGAATTTTCAAAATTTAATTGAATACAAGAAGATGCAAGCTATAGTAAAAAGAGTTATAAGAAATACAAAAAGAGAATATTGGAGAAATTATTGTAATTCATTAGGAAGAGAAACAGATATAGGGAAAGTATGGAAAATGATTAAACGAATGAATGGTATTAAAAGGGATTATAGTTATCCAGTTTTAGTTAGTGATAGAACAACGGCAGGTATTAATGAAGAAAAAGCAACAATGTTGTCATAAACATTTGTACAAATACATAGTTCCAATAATATTAGTGAAGAGTAGAAAACGGATAGAGCTATAACATTATTGGAAAAAGGACATATGATAAACAGAGAAGAAGGAAATAGTATTATTAAAATCGATTTTTCTATAGCGGAGTTAAGACGAGCCATGAGAAAAGTTAAGATGTCAACCCCAGGGAGTGATCAAATATGGTATATAATGATAAATAAGCTAAGTGAATACTCAAAATTAATATTATTAGATATTTATAATAGAAAATGGGAAATGACCTAGAAGTTGGAATGAGGCTATTGTGGTTCCAATTCCAAAAACGGGTAAAGATAGCTCAAAACCAGAAAATTATAGACCTATTGCTTTAACATCATGTTTAAGTAAAATTATGGAGAAAATGGTAATTGAAAGATTAATTTATTTTGTTGAATCAAAAGGGTACTTATCAAATTATCAAAGCGGTTTCAGAAGAGGAAGGAATACTATGGATCCAATTGTGTGTTTACAACATAAGGTACTAACAGCAAAAGTTAATAAAGAAAGTGTTTTGGCAGTGTTCTTAGATATAGAAAAGGCTTATGATATGATGTGGAAAGAGGGATTATTGATCAAATTGAGGAAAATGTGAATTTGTGGAAGAATTTATCATTGGGTAGAGAACTTTTTAACAATTCAATTCAATTCAGTTTTATTTATATAACGCCAATTCATAAACATGTCATCTCGAGGCACTTTACAAAGTCAAAATCAATCATATTATACAGATTGGTCAAATATTTCCTATATAAGGAAACCAGTTGATTGCATCAAAGTCCCAACAAGCAGCTTTCACTCCTGGAGAAGCGTAGACCTACAGGGAGAGTCGTCTGCATTGTCCATGGCTTTGTAGCAATCCCTCATACTGAGCAAGCATGAAGCGTCAGTGGAAAGAAAAACCACCCATTAGCAGGAAGGAAAAACCTCCAGCAGAACCGGGCTCAGTATGAACGGTCATCTGCCTTGACCGACTGGGGGTTACAGAAGACAGAGCAGAGACACAACAAGACAGACAAAAAAGCACAGAAGCACACATTGATCCAGTGATCTGTTCTACATTAGATGGTAATAGTGGTGATCTGTCTTCCCTGGATGATGTCACAGTTAACAGAATGTCAGACTAGGTGTACCTGCTATGAAGAAAAAAGAGAGAGAACAAAAAGTTACAAGCTGAAATGACAACAGTCATTTCAATGTAATGCAATGCAAAACTGGAGAACAGTAGAAACCAGTAGAGTGAGAGAAATAGGCCCTGATGTCCTCCAGCAGCCTAAGCCTATAGCAGCATAACTACAGATGTAGCTCAGGGTAACATGAGCCACTCTAACTATAAGCTTAAATTATATTCTTGATTTAACAGGAAGCCAATGAAGGGAAGCTAAAATTGGAGAAATATGATCCCTCTTGTTGATTTTCATCAGAACTCTTGCTTCAGCATTTTGGATCAGCTGAAGACTTCGAACTGCATTTTGTGGACTTCCTGATAGTAAAGAATTACAATAGTCCAGCCTTGAAGTAACAAATGCATGGACTAGTTTTTCAGCGTCACCCCTGGACAGAATGTTTCTAATTTTGGCGATATTCCTGAGGTGAAAAAAAGGAAACTCTGGAAACCTGTTTAATATGGGATTTAAATGACATGTCTTGGTCGAAGACAACACCAAGATTTTTAACTTTATTTCCAGAGGCCAGAATGGATAATACAGGTAAGAGTTGGTAAGAGTCTTTCAGGGAGAAATTAAAAAGAACCACACAAGGCAGTATTATCAGTCCTTTATAATTTTCAGTTATGATAAATGATGCACTTAAAGAAATAGAAAATGAATTGGGTTGTTCATTGTTTGCTGATGACGGAGCTATTTGGAAACGTAGAAGGAATGTTAAATTTATTGTAGGGAAAGTCCAAAAAGCAATTCATAAGATTGAACAATGGTCTTACAAATGGAGTTTTAAATTTTCGGTAGATAAAACAAAAGTATTGCTTTTTACTCAGAAAAGAAATCAAGAAGTACAACTGAAGTTATATAATCAAGATTGTACTGTTCTCTCTATGTGTTTTGCTCTTGCGTGAACACAGATAAACAGCCAGCCAAACTCCTTATTCAAGAGGCAGGAAGTGAGCGGCTTGCTCCTTTATTATCTTCTTACACATTTAGTCAGCATTTCTGACTGCTTTGAATCCAGTGTAAAACTAGAAAAGAAAGATACAAAAAAATGGCTTAATAAACAGCCATGTAAATATCAGTATTAACGTATCAAAGTATCAGCTGCTTAATATTAACTCAACAGGTATTTTCACAGCCGGCTAGAAAAGCGGCAAATTAGCAAGTAAACACACACACTCTGCTGTCACACAGACCACGACATTTTACTGTTGCTTTTATACACAAAATAACCATAAAAGATATTAACATATCTTATCGAATCTGTAAACAATGAGCAACACTTACAACCATTGCTTTCGGAGAGATTAACTGCATTGTTGCTGCCCTGAGACGATGCACACACGCTCTCTTCCTCTTGTTTGCGTCTTTACTTCCTACTTCCGGTTCGGAAGATTTTTAACATAAAAGCACCGCAAATTCATTTAAAACAGAGAACGGTATATTAACATTTCAAAGTAGTTTTTAAATGTCTTTTAAACATGTTAAACATATTCAGGGCAGAACAAAGATCTAGAGAGAGTAAAGCAATTTAAATTCTTAGGAGTATGGTTTGGTAAAAAAAACTATCCTGGAAAGTGCACATAGATAAGGTTATTGAAAAATGTAAAAGGATACTTAATATATTGAGATGTTTAGTTGGCTATGAATGTTACATTCCTGCAGTGAAAAAGAAAGGGTTCATAATAAGGTTGGACAATTATTCAGAAAGCTACAGAATTAGGATTAAATCATTTAAATATTAGTCCAACAGTACCATTATCAATAACACCACCATGGATTTTACCTGAAACAATAGTAGATTTAACAATATTGGAAAAGAAAAATAAAGATAAAATGTATATGTGTAATTCTATAATAGTGGAGGAATATATAGAACAGTTTTATAATAATGTAAAAATGTATACGGATGCATCAAAAAAGCAATTACGACAAACTGGAGTAGGTGTAATAATTCCAGAGTTTAAACTGCATATAGGGAAGAAATTAAATGAAGGAATATCTGTTTATACGGCAGAAATGATTGCATTATTAGTTGCTGTAGAATGGATTGAGGAAGTGAGACCATTAAGAGCTGTCATATGTTCAGATTCAAGTTCATCATTGATCAGTTTAAAAAGAAATTATTCAGAAAGCCGTCCAGATATCTTATTAGTAATTCAACAAATATTATATCATATTCAGATGATGGGGTTATCAGCTGTGTTTCTTTGGGTTCCTGCACATATAGGAGTGAAAGGTAATTAAATGGCTGATAAGAAAGCTAAAGAGTCGATAAATAAAAGTAAGAGTGATTAAGAATAGACATGGGTAAATCAGAGGTTCAAAGTATTATGCTGCCATCTTGTGGTCAAAAATAATACCCGTTTTTATGACAAAATGACATCTTTGATGAAAATTAATTGACTTTCTTTAGGGTTTACACAATTGGTCCAAGAGACTTTTTTGTAGGGACTGAGAAGTTACATCTGCTTACCGAGTTTCATAATTCTCAGACAAAGCATGGCTTGGGGCTTACTGATTTAATGCGTTTTTAATGGTTTTCCACAAACCTGATTTTTGCAATGCGACAGCTCAGACAAATATGCATATTTCATTAAACCTTTGATAACTTTTAACCCTCAAGGTCTCATCTCCACGCTGAAAAAATGTCAAAGTGATAACTTAAAATGCCTAGGACTAGTTTGTTAAAGTTCGAGGCAAAAACCGTCAATATTTTACCCTTTGACCCAAAATGGCAGGCTTCCTGTGGGTTTTAGAGCATACCCACAATAGACTTTTTTTCATAACTTTAAAAAAGTTACCTAGGTAAAAAAATTCAGCTTTCTACGTGTTACGGTTTGGCCCAACTCACTCTAGTTGGCGCTGTTGAGCGGGTTTGCCACGCCCGCTTTCAATTACACTAAAATCATGCGATTTCTCACGGGGGACAATTTTGGGCAAAGTTTGGTGAGTTTTCATGCATGTTTAGGCCTCCAAAAAGCCGTTTCAAAAGTCCCAAGAATAAATAATAATAATAATAATAATAATAATAATTAAAGCCGCAAGCGGCGATGAGCGGCCCTCGCAGCCAAGCACCGCTGGGGTACGCGCACCGCCTGCCGCCAGCCACCGCAGAAGCTGTCACGCATTTTACGCGCACGTCCACCGGGCAATTCACACGAACCCGTTCGGCAGTGAAATCAGGTGCAGATCGGTTGATGCAGCAAGGAGATACAGCCGTTGAATAATGATATTGCATTTGGCCACCGGGCCGGACCAAATCGTTCGGCGGGCCGTACGTTTGACACCCCTGGTTTAAACATTAGTTTACTGGTTGAAATGCAGTTCAAAGTCTTCAGCTGATCCAAAATGCTGCAGCAAGAGTTATGGAGATAGTTTCCTGCCAAAAGGTTGTAAACAGAAAAGGTGTTGCACACAAATAAAACTTGTTTTGCACACAAAAAGATGTGTTTCACACAAAATAAATTGTTTTGCAAACTGTCCGCCAACCTTGCACTCAAAATATCATTTATAAGTTTTCCTCCAGTACAAAATGGTCTCTGCACACACAAAACAGCCTCTGCTCGACTAAGAAACAATCCCACCCACGCTGCGGTAAATTTGTGCCAAAAGTCACGTGATGCATTAAGAGTTGTTGTTCAGACTTCCCGACATTGAGAAGAATTCAGTTATCTCTAAACTATTGGGCTAATTTACAGGGTCATAGTGAAGATCATCCAGCACAGAGCACTTTAACATCTTGTTGGGAAATGGAGAAGAGGGAGAGAAAAAGCTTTGGGTAGACAGTTAGACAAAAAGCAATGGAATTAGAAATAACTGATTTAATTTTCAGTCCAGCAGTACCACCTTGGATACTACCTGAATCTAAAGTAGATCTAACACTATTGCGAAAGGGAAATAAGGTCAGGGGGTTTGTTTTAAATTCAAATACAATACAGGAATATATTAATATTTACTACAGTTTCATTCAGATCTACACAGAGGCATCAAAAAAGTTTAGATAACAAGATAGGAGTATCTTTTATTGTTCCAGAGTTTCATATTACAGTAGGAAAGAGGACAAGTGATAATATATGAGTATACACAGGACAAATGCTAGCAATTCTGTTTGCAGTGCAATGGGTAGAAGAAATAAGACCTCTGAGAGTGATTATTTGTTCAGATTCATCTTCATCACTAATCAGTTTACTGATAAAACACTCAAACAGTAGACCAGATATTTTGATAGAAATCCAGCAAACATTACACAGAATTCAAATGATGGACATTACAGTCATATTTTTGTGGGTACCAGCACATATGTGAGTTAAAGGAAATGAAATGGCAGATAAGGCTGCAAAGGAGGCTACAACAAGAAAAGACATTGATGTGTCAGTTAAAATTAGTAAGATGGAAATGATAATGATAATGCATTTAGCCACCGGGCCAGACTAAATCGTTCGGCGGGCCGTACGTTTGACACCCCTGGTTTAAACATTAGTTTACTGGTTGAAATGCAGTTCAAAGTCTTCAGCTGATCCAAAATGCTGCAGCAAGAGTTATGGAGATAGTTTCCAGCCAAAAGGTTGTACACAAAAAAGGTGTTGCACACAAATATAAATTGTTTTGCAAACTGTCCGCCAACCCTGCACTCAAAATATCATTTATAAGTTTCCCCCAGTACAAAATAGTCTCCGCTCGCACAAAACAGCCTCTGCTCCACTACGAAACAAGGCCACCCCTGCTGCGTTAAATTTGTGCCAAAAGTCACGTGATGCATTAAGAGTTGTTGTTGTTCACACTTCCTGACATTGAGAAGAATTCAGTTATCTCTAAACTATTGGGCTAATTTACAGGGTCATATTGAAGATCATCCAGCACAGAGCACTTTAACATCTTGTTGGGAAATGGGGAAGAGGGAGAGAAAAAGCCTTGGGTAGACAGTTAGACAAAAAGCAATGGAATTAGAATTAACTGATTTAATGTTCAGTCCAACAGTATCCACTGCCTTTACAGTGGATAACCAAACTGGAATCATTGTGGATGTAAGTTTGCTCTTATCATCTTGGATCACATGGTTTGAGATTGCCTCACTTGATGTTTCTTGATCTTGTTCTTTGATTTATTTGCCTTCTTTAATCTCTTCTAGTTCGTTATACTCCCTCTGCCTTTTATCACCTTCCTTATTTTTTTTTTGTCTTCCTTGTCTCGTTCTTCATGTAGACATATTGGGTGTTTTTTCTTGCAGGTGTTGCAGATACTTCTCTTTTCTTGGATTGATGTCCATAGCAGAGACATCTAAAACACAGTCCCTTTAATTTTTACAAACTTCACTCTTTCAGTGATTGTCTTTTCCATGAAATTTTGACATGTCTGAATTCTGTGATTTAATCTCCCACAGAATAACATTTGTTTGTTTCTGTTTTCTCTTCTGTGCTGCTTGCAAATGCGTTTGCCCCAACACTGCTAGCCTTGATGAGCTTTGTTTTCTCTGAAGCATTTGCTTTAAGCGCATGTAGCGACGTCACTGGGTTACATGCTATTTTTGCCTCTCTTGTGACAAAGTCAACAAAGTTACTAAATGTTGGAAATTAACCACACTCCTCTTCAATCTGAATAACTTTCCTATTCCATCTTGCTGTAAGCCAATCAGGAAGCTTGCTTCCATGGCAGCCAGTTCTGCTGCTGCTTCTTGCCTTTTGACAGACAGCTTACTTGAGTGGCTTGAATGCGCACTACTTGACTGTTTGGAACTTTGGGAAGTTGTTGAAGTGCACAAAGAACCAGCTTCTGTGCAAACTTGTTTTTATAGATGCATCAAGAGCTCTTTTGGCTTGTTTAGCAGCAGTTTTCTATTTGTCATAACTGAGCTTGAAACGAGAATGAAGTCTGTTCATCTTTTCTTCACGCAGCACTTGACCCTTTTCATTGAGTTTTTTCTGTCTTGCACTTTTCCTAAAGCCTTCTGCTGAAAAAGCTTCACTTGTGGTCACCTCTTTATGATTTCCTTCTTGTTGCAACTTCACAGCTTCAGTGTCACAGTCTTCCTGCATGGCCATGTCATTGTCCATTTTGCTTAGATCCTTTGGGGTTTATTGTTTAACTTTAGCTTAATTATCTTTACATTAGAAGTATGTAGATTTAGCCTAATTTAAACACATACCCTTTAAATGTGTTCATAAACTTAAATAATTTCTCTAGTTAAAGATCAACTTAGTTGTGCAGTTACAAACACCTTAATCTGAATAATAAATCTTTCAACTATTACAAGACAGAAACTATTTCCATGTAAAACCAAATCACAAAACTTCCCTTTTCGGTACCTTGGTTACCCGTAATAAAACCAACAAACAAAAAACACTCGTATCTGTCTTAAGTTAGCTGGAATCAACTTCCTTGAATGAGATAAAACAAAATGTATATATTTTTCTTAACTTGAGTTTAACTTTTAACATGTGTACACCTGACTTGTATGTATACTGCAGCATGTTACCCTTCAAGCACTTATTGAGTCCCTTAAAGCTTAGCAAGGTTAATTCACCTCTTCACATTTAACTTAATTTAAACGTGTTACTTGGTGGCAAATTAAGCCCGCTGCACTCTCGGACAACATCTGCTTCTGGTTTGGCTAATTCCTGCGTGCAGTCGGCCTTTCCCTGATGCTATAGAGCGACGTCACCCCTTAACGAGCTGCTCGTTGTCGGTTCTGCAGCAGCTGCAACCTCCGCTCCTCTCTGCACTTCTCCAGCCCGAAGCAGGCGTGAGTTCTGGCTGTTACTCCTCCCGAGTTAATCAAGGCTCAACGTCGTTCTTTTGGTTTCAACAGACCATTATTGCGGACAACACGTCTTTACATGTCTTAGAAAATGCCCTTAAAATGCCGTCAGAACTAAGAGGAAACAGAAATCCGAATTAGAATATAATGGTTTACATGAATAAAGACAAGCAAAACAATAAAACCGTACCTCATTGGCCGCGCAAACTCCAGAGGAATAAAGATTCTTTATACAGCTTGTTCCCAAAAAAAACCCTTGTTTTCGGGTAAAACTTTTGCTACAACAGTTCAATGATGCTCTTTAGTCAAACAAATCAAACGTCCTCTTCCTCTCCCCACTGGCGTCCACCCTTCTAAATCCAATACATTCCTCAATTTCTACCTCCATTTCCACCAGAACCATTCACATACCAGTTTATGCCAAAATCCGCCTTTTCCAAATCCGATATAGTTTATGTTTTGTTTTCCGCGCCGCTCCAAATCCAACCTATTCACCAACTCTGCACACATGCTTTTCTATTGTTTGCGTCTTTACTTCCTACTTCCGGTTCGGAAGATTTTCAACATAAAAGCACCGCAAATACATATAAAATAGAGAACGGTATATTAACATTTCAAAGTAGTTTTTAAATGTCTTTTAAACATATTAAACATATTCGGGGCAGAACAAAGATCTAGAGAGAGTAAAGCAATTAAAATTCTTAGGAGTATGGTTTGATGAAAAACTATCCTGGGAAGTGCACATAGATAAGGTTTTTGAAAAATGTAAAAAGATACTTAATATATTGAGATGTTTAATTGGGTATGAATGATCAGATAGGAAAGCTTTAAGATTAGTTTATATAAATCTAATTAGATCTACAATTGATTATGGAAGTATAGTGTATGGATCAGCATCGGAGACAGTACTTAAAAAATTGGATATCATACAATATCAAGCATTGCGCTTAATAACAGGAGCAATAAGGACAACTTCAACATCAGCTTTACAGGTGGAAGTGGGTGAAATGCCGTTAGGACTGAGAAGAATACAACTGTCATTAAATTACTGGGTTAATTTGCAAGA
Organism: Fundulus heteroclitus; assembly: GCF_011125445.2. Lineage (NCBI taxonomy): Eukaryota > Metazoa > Chordata > Actinopteri > Cyprinodontiformes > Fundulidae > Fundulus > Fundulus heteroclitus. The sequence continues at coordinate 16,253 of NW_023397250.1, read as the reverse complement.
ACACGATCAAATCCATCCTACAAAGGTAACTTTACATTCCTGCAGTGAAAAAGAAGGTTCATAATAAGTCATTTGGTTGGACAATTATTCAGAAAGCAACAGAATTAGGATTAAATCATTGAAATATTAGTCCAACAGTACCATTATCAATAACACCACCATGGATCTTACCTGAAACAATAGTAGATTTAACAATATTGGAAAAGAAAAATAGAGATAAAATGTATATATGTAATTCTTTAATAGTGGAGGAATATATAGAACAGTTTTATAATTATGTAAAAATGTATACGGATGAATCAAAAAAATCAATTAGGACAAACTGGAGTAGGTGTAATAATTCCAGAGTTTAAACTGCATATAGGGAAGAAATTAAATGAAGGAATATCTGTTTATACGACAGAAATAATTGCATTATTAGGTGCTGTAGAATGGATTGAGGAAGTGAGACCATTAAGAGCTGTCATATGTTCAGATTCAAGTTCATCATTGATCAGTTTAAAAAGAAATCATTCAGAAAGCCGTCCAGATATCTTATTAGTAATTCAACAAATATTATATCATATTCAGATGATGGGGTTATCAGCTGTGTTTCTTTGGGTTCCTGCACATATAGGAGTGAAAGGTAATTAAATGGCTGATAAGAAAGCTAAAGAGTCGATAAATAAAAGTAAGAGTGATTAAGAATAGACATGGGTAAATCAGAGGTTCAAAGTATTATGCTGCCATCTTGTGGTCAAAAATAATACCCGTTTTTATGACAAAATGACATCTTTGATGAAAATTAATTGACTTTCTTTAGGGTTTACACAATTGGTCCAAGAGACTTTTTTGTAGGGACTGAGAAGTTACATCTGCTTACCAAGTTTCATAATTCTCAGACAAAGCATGGCTTGGGGCTTACTGATTTAATGCGTTTTTAATGGTTTTCCACAAACCTGATTTTTGCAATGTGACAGCTCAGGCAAATATGCATATTTCATAAAACCTTTGATAATTTTTAACCCTCAAGGTCTCATCTCCACGCAGAAAAAATTTGAAAGTGATAGTTTAAAATGCCTAGGACTAGTTTGTTAAAGTTTGAGGCAAAAACCGTCAATATTTTACCCTTTGACCCAAAATGGCAGGCTTCCTGTGGGTTTTAGAGCATACCCACAATAGACTTTTTTTCATAACTTTAAGAAAGCTACCTAGGTAAAAAATTTCAGCTTTCTACGTGTTACGGTTTGGCCCAACTCACTGTAGTTGGCGCTGTTGAGCGGGTTTGCCACGCCCGCTTTCAATTACACTAAAATCATGCGATTTCTCACGGGGGACAATTTTGGGCAAAGTTTGGTGAGTTTTCATGCATGTTTAGGCCTCCAAAAAGCCGTTTCAAAAGTCCAAAGAATAAATAATAATAATAATAATAATAACAATAATAATAAAATCTGCAGTTACAATAGGCCTTCGCAGCGCTTAGCTGCTCGGGCCTAATAATAATAATAATAATAATAAAATCTGCAGTTACAATAGGCCTTCGCAGCGCTTAGCTGCTCGGGCCTAATAAAATCTGCAGTTACAATAGGCCTTCGCAGCGCTTAGCTGCTCGGGCCTAATAATAATTAACACTACAGATACAATAGGCCTTCGCAGCGCTTCGCTGCTCGGGCCTAATTAACACTACAGATACAATAGGCCTTCGCAGCGCTTCGCTGCTCGGGCCTAATAAAAGGCAGGAAAATGCAAGCAAGCGGGGAGCAGAGAAAAAAGCGTCCGAACAGGCAGAGAGGCGGAGGCAGTATCAGTAGGTAACTTTACATCAGATATGACAAAAATCACATGTGGGGTTCCCCAAGGTTCCATTCTGGGTCCCCTCCTCTTCAATATCTACATGCTCCCTCTTGCTCAGATAATAAAAAACAACAACATCAGCTACCATAACTATGCAGACGACACACAGCTCTACATCACCATGTCACCAGGTGACTATGAACCATTTCAGGCACTGAGTAAATGCCTAGAAGAAATCAATGCATGGATGTGCCAAAATTTCCTACAATTGAATAAAAACAAAACTGAAGTAATAATATTTGGACCAATAGAGGAGAGATCAAAAGTTAGCACACAGCTTTAGCTGCTTCAGCTAGGAACCTCTGATCAGGCCCAAAATCTGGGTGTAGTGATGGACTCAGACCTGAACCTCTAAAAGCATTTAAAGACAGTCACAAGGTCGGCTTTCTATCACCTGAAGAACATTTCCAGGATTAAAAGACTCAGCATGATCTAGAAAAGCTAATCCATGTGTTTATTTTTAGTCAAATTGATTACTGCAACAGTGTTTTCACAGGTCTGCCTAAAAGGTGGATCAGGCAGCTGCAGCTGGTCCAGAATGCTGCTGCCCATGTCCTCACTAAGACTAAGAAAGTAGAGCACATCACCCCAGTTCTAAAGTCCTTACACTGGCTCCCTGTATCTCTGAGAATAGACTTTAAAATATAAATCTCTGAATGGCTTAGCACCTAAATACATCACAGACTTGTTATCAGTGTATCAACCCTCCAGACCACTCAGGTCTTTTGGCTCCAGCCTGCTCTGCATACCTAGAACCAGAACCAGAACCAAAGATGGAGAAGCAGTATTTAGTTCCTATGCTCCACTGATCTGGAACAAACTCCCAGAAAATTGTAAAAGTGTGGAAAGCCTGAGTTCCTTTAAATCAAAATTAAAACTACATTTGTTTAGGACTGCCTTCGACTGCTCTAGTTAAACTGTTCTACTGCAACATCACTAGTTTTTAGTCCAACTGTTTTTAATGTTTTTTTGTTTCCACATTTTATTCCTACTTGCTTGTATTCAGTTTTATTTTCCTATATTTTAATCATGTAAAGCACTTTGCATTGTCTCTGTACTGAATTGTGCTATACAAATAAATTTGCCTTGCCATGTCACTGCTTTTTACTAAGAAAATTGTAACCAAACTTGTCTCAGCTGTAATATTTGCAGTTTTTGAACAAAAACTGAACTGAGAAAACAAACATTGCCTTTGTATTGCGTTGCTGAGCATGGAGAGTTTGTCATGCAGCACAAAAGAAAGATAGTCAGGCAGGCTCAGAAACTGGAGGACAGAACAGGTCAGGTATCACAGACACTGATCCTGCAGAGGATCGGGGGGTTGGTGTCTGACGGCACCTGGCTACAGGCCTCTGATGGCACCTGGCAGCAACTGGCTACAGGCCTCTGACACACCTAAACACTTCGAGACCAGGAGCCTTAAAATAAGTCTCTGCAGTATCTGCGGTAAGGTCAGCCAATGTAACCACTCTGAAAGTTGCCTGTCAAACAGAAAATGTGGAGGCCGAAGCTTTTGAAGTGACCTGGGTATCTCAAAGTAATCATGGAGCCCGGGATGCTTGGGGTCTTGATGAGGACCCTGATGCTTGGCGTCTCGACGAGGACCCTGATGCTTGGCGTCTTACCGAGGCCCCGAGTTGCAGACTGGAGTTGGATCCCCCTCAATCCCCTTCTCGCAGACCAGAGGTAGGTAGATCCTCCTGGATCCCATCATTGCAGTCTGGAGGCGGACCCACAAGGATCCCCTCCTTGCAGTTTGAAGGCGGGCATTCCATTTTTTCAGGGGGGCACACTTTTTCAAAAAAACATTTTATATGTTTCAGGCTGAACAGTGACTCTGTGACTATTCCTACAGTGCTGAGAAAGAAATTCTGAACAAAATACCAAAATCTAAAAAAACAAACAGTAAGCAATAGGGTAGTCAGTGTTCCCAAATTAGGCAGGTTTTCACCCAATTAGGCTTCTTTTGAACACATTGAGCTGGAACAAAAATAGCTTATGGGCAGGTTGTAAAAATTTGGAAAGCTTTTCACTACAGTCATTGGGCTTTTAGAAAGAATTACCAACAAAATATAACAAAATAGTTGTCATAGTCTATGATAAAACTATAACCATTTTAATAAAATGCCATCTCCTTAAACTCATTCTACTGGTCAATTTATTTTTGAAATGAGTCAAATGTCGAATCTGACATCAATGAATAATAGTTATAATGAATAATATTAATAGTTATAATAAAACAAGAAAAGAATAATGGTTAATTAAGTGTCACTATGAAATTGTATTGGTCAATGTAAACGCCCCAAGAGGGGTTCAGTTCTACCGATCAACTTAAAAACATTTCATGGCTGTCTGAAAAAGAAATGTTTGATTGAGTTATTCTCTGTAAGAGAAATTAAGTTTATATTCAGGTAGATTTAAACTCATGTTGGGAAGCTATTGATTGCTATTGGTTGAATGTAAACGGCAATGATTATCAAAAAGATGAGCTCTCTAGACAGTGTAAATGGTCTGCACTTAACTGCAAAGTATTCCAGGTCAGGTGAGCAGAAGGTTCCAACTACTTTTGTCGAAGTGCACCAGGAATTGTGGATGTAAATTTTCAAACCTCCTCCCTTGTTTTTGTTAGTGTCATGGTTTAGTTTTGATTTGGTTTTTGTTTATTATTAGTTTTCATTTTTTCTTCCTCGTTTGGGTCTTAGTTATGATTTGACTTTATTTATTGTTAGTTTTCAGTTTCATCCTCCCCTTTTCCCCCAGCCTTCACTTCACTCCCCTTGCAGTCAGTCACACCTGTTGGTAGTTAGTCAATAAATCAGTCAGAGTCATTTCACCTGCCAGCCTCTCTATTTAAGCCTCCCTCTGTTCTCACTCCCCTGCCGGTCCGTCATCATACAACACCTACTCCTTGCCTGTCTACCTGAGTGTTCTCTGCTTGCTGCTGGATTCCTGCCACCTCTGCTTCTCTTTTACGTCAGTTTGCCATGGATTATTCCAGTCTCGTTGGTGCAGCTATCCTGTTGTGACTCAGACCTGCAAGTATTCACCCTGCCAAGCTAATCCTGTTGTGACTCCAATCTGCAACCAGTATTCATCCGGCCAAGCTCAGATCCTATTGGGTCTCTTACCAGCCAGTATTTGTCTCTGCCGTGCTGTGGATCCGCTAAATTGCTCTGCAACTCCCACACTATGCCCGTCTGCTCCAGTCCTCCCGTCTTGGCTCTCGTTTTGGTTCTCATCCGGTCAGTTTAGTTAATGTTGCTGCACTGCTGATTCCCGTTCTTGTGTTCCTGGTTTCTGGTCCTCACTCCCGATCCTGCAGCAGTGCAGCACCTCCGGTTCATGGACTATTACTCTGCTCTGTACCTGCCAGTCAGCTCCTGCATCCTTCATCTCCACCTGGTTACAGACTTTGGTTCATCATGTCAACATCATTCACTTTTACAATAAACTCTCTTAAGACCAGCTGTGTGTGCATGCTATGTCCGGGTTCATCCAAAGACAAATCATGACAGTTAGCATCTGGCGCTCCATTGGCCCAGAACAGCGTGCGTTCCTCCAATCTTAGCGCTTCGTCTGGGACAATGATGTCTAATCACGATTCTGTGAAAATCGCTACACAGCTGTCCATCTTGCATGCGGCGATTGAGGCCTGGAAGTGTTGGTCTGTGTGGGTTGGAGTCAGCAGGACTACCCGACAGCCTTGCCATCTCCTTCTTTGCTTACCCTGTTTCCTTGGTTAACACAGCAGATGTAGTGGAGCCTCTGTTGTCTATTGCAGATCGGGGTGAATAAAGCCCTTCCATGGGTGGTACGGTATATGAACTCCTGGGTTGGATCGCAGTTCCAACAGCTCATACGTTCATACCTACATTCTGAGCAAATGCACACATTGATCACTAACCCCCAAGCTCTTTGAGCTAGAAATGCATAGTCCTTCCTATTCAGTTGTTTCGAAACATTTCTTTAAAAAACAATGAGCAGTTAAAGAAAAGCAATACAATTGTACCAACATGCTTATTTCCGACCAAGTTATCCTCATAATGCAACTTGTAGACACAAAAAACAAGCAGCTATAAAACAAATCTTGAACAGTTGAGATTTACATATTTTAAATATATTTAGTTTAGTGTACGTTTCAATAATTTGGTTTAATAATCTTTTTAAAAGATGGTTGTTGCACAGATCTACCACAAATATTGTAATGCAGTGTTGTAAATTACCTTTACATAGAAAAAGTAATGTGAGTTCACATGGACGGTATTGACAGGCATTGAAGGAAGATGTTTTGCTAAAAGGTATGCAAAGTTGTTCAAATCAACAGCTTTTGTTAATACCCAACTGGCTTCCCACATGATTCTACAGAAACTATATGCCCTTTTCCCTTAGACCTCAAAAGCCCACCTACCGTTTCCACTTGGGGGATTTACCTTTCCCCAGGCTTTACTTTCATGGGGAAAAGGCCATGTTCTGGGGGTAGGACTTTTGAAGAACTCTGGGGCTTTGGCCAATGGGCGGGGTTGTGTGCAGCAAGGTTAAACTGTCTGTCACAAGGGGGAATAAGCAGCAGTAAGGAGATACATTTACAAACCTATTGATTTTGTACCCTTAATTTTTCACAAAGAGTAGTTTTAAAATATTTTAGGCAAGTCAGTACACATCCACACTTCATCTGTGCAGTCAGTCCCACCCACCCATTGTATGCCCTCTCCCATCAGGTAAATGCTTCAGAAGCCTCAAAACTAAAACAAATAAGCTTAGAAAAAAGATTCTTCCCAAGAGCTGTGAGGGCAATAGCCCCCTGATGAGAGACTGCAGTCCAAAGCCTGTCATACATTACAATCACCTTAATGTTAATGTTAATGCATATTGCACACTATCATCTCTGAATATCTAAATGCACATTTCTGTAAACAAAGCCTCAAATCATCATTGTTCAGTCAGCACCCTACGCTTTCTTTATCTTTATCTGTGACTTTCCCATTTCAATAGGCTGGGAAACCGGCTGCATCTGAAACCAGCTCCCACAATGGATACGTTTGAAGCCTCCCTCCAGGATGCCTCATATTGAATAACAGCTCTTCTTTAACAGGCATGCGCTTCCTGGCCAACAACAAAAATAATGGCAATCTCCATATTTGCAATTTTGCTGCACAGGCTTTGCGACCTACAGTTTGTGCTCCCTAGTGTCAGGATTCTGAAGGCTGTGCTGTGCAGCTTTCTGCCAGCGCTGCCTGCTCTCTTTCTCTCCCTGTCTCCACAGGTGATTGTAGTTGACAGGTGGGCGGAGCGCACACCTGCGGCTCGTTCAGCGGCTCCGTGCTGGAGCATAAAAGCAGGGCTCAGACAGCTGGAGGACGCCAGAGTGTTAACCTTGTGTGGTACTCCTCAGTGGCCACTATCTCATGACAGCTTACCTTTTTCCCAGCGCTGATTCCTCTTGACTGCCTCGCTCAGGTTGCCTTACGCTCTGGATCCCGCTTCAAGCATCCCTTCCTGTTCTGACGTCTCAAGTCAAGCCTCTGTGCTCACACTGTTGTGAATCCCATTTCAGAACCTTCTTTGTGCTCCCTTGGTGTTACCAAGCCGGGTTGAGACTTCCACCGGATTCCCCTGGTTCCTCCAGCCTGCTCACCTGTCGCTCAGTCACCTGGTTCCATCGTAGAGGAGAGTTCAGCTCCGTCTTACTGCTCCACTCCCCCCAGCTAGGTTACCCAAACCCAGCGGTAAGCGCACCTCTGAATACTTGCAGGTTGATCTCCATGGCTGGATCTAACCTGATGTCCTTCATCCACAGAGTTATTGATCCTGGTCTCTTGTCGCTGTCAGACGCTCACTCAGCGAGCCTACCTTCATCTCTGTTCATCAGTTTCATAACAAACATCTTAAACTGCCTTCTGCCTCCTGGCTGTGTTCTGCATGGGGGCCAAATACCTTAAAACCCAGACACCTGGTACTGTGGCCGCAGAGACGTTCCACCTTGTCATTGGTTCAAATAAAAGCTTATTATTGGTTCAAAAAAAGCTTATTAATTCTAGCAGTGATAGCAGTCACTATTCTCCATCTTTGTATTTTTACTCCTACAGCACACCCCCATACATATGCTTTACTTGCTGTGGTTACCGCAATACCGCACCACCCACTGGCATGGCATATGTATTGCAACACCCATTACAGCTTGTTTGGCTTCAGGTGGTTTCAAATTACACTCATTCTATGCAGATATCTTAATTTAACTTTGTTCAGCTTTGTGTGGATGTGGTCTGATTGTCCAAGAGAACCATATTATTCAATCCAAACATGTATACCATATTTATGTATTATTTTAACCTTTTTCATTAATTACTCATTTCAGACAAAAATATATGACCAAAGGCAAACAACATGTGAGTTTGTTCCTTTGAATCGACCTAAGATCCTATTTTTAATAAGTTAATAAGTTCTTTAACAGGTCTATGGCACAGATACAAGAGGGGTAAAGAACAAGAGTACCTCTCTTAACAGTGCTCACAGCCCAGATCCACTCTGTGTTTTAAAAGGTGAAATCAGCTTCTGGTCATTTCTACTGTTATCTCCACTGACGTCCCTTACTTACTGTTCTGTGGAATGTGACATTTTGGATGGACCTCAGAAGATAGATAAGTGGTAAAGATGACACGGAGGCTGGATTAGTGCACCTCCAAGCTAGCTCTGTAGTATTAAAGCCTTCTCCAAAATGAAATTGAAAGACATGTTATTACACCTAAAAACTTAAAAAAAAGGCCATTATATAGTCCTATGTCAGTGCTCTTATATTTGTATTAACACCATAGTAACTGGCACTTGAAAACTACTAAAACAGGACTTAGTTGAACACAACAAGTTCATAAAACAAAAAAACACCACTTGGTTATAGCTTTTATGATCAACGTTTTGTCTTTGTATATTATTTGTATATATATATATTTGTAACAATCCCAGTGAGTGTATCTGTAATTCACTTCACTTAGTTGTGCAAATCCAAGAAACCTGTACACATCTTCATACCTCGAGTTCTTTTTCTTTCTCAAATTAGAAACAGACAGGTTTTGTACAAATGTGTGTTTTTTTGTTTTTTTGCATGAAACATTTCTTTTTACAAAAGTTCCCCCAACACATTCAAGTCTCCCCCTGATAACTACTGTCTCTTTGTTGACACCTATCTGCCTTTTCTGAGCCAACAAGTCATAATGTTTGTATGTCTGCTGATGGGTATCACAAGTGCAAACAGCCACACATCTTAATTATGGTTAAATTGGGTTTCTGATAGGGTGGTTGAGTCTCCCTGTGTGACGCAGATTTCAGCAGGGGTCCAGAGCTTCCCACACTCCAGGGTACAGCTTGTTTACTGGTGCACTGCCTCTCTATGCCTTCGGCTGTGTTACACTCAGATTCCATTTTTTTATTGTTCAAAGAGATCTGGTATTGCCATCAGGGTTTCTGTCTCATCACAGATAGACATCAAAGGAAGATAAAGCATTCCAGTGATTCTTACTTCTGGAGGAAACTACCAATGTCTCTTGGCCCGCTTCAGGACAGTTTTCCTGATTTTCTTCTCACAGTTTTGATTTCTGTGTGTGTGTGTTTCTGTGTGTGCTTAGGTGTGTGCATGCGAGCGCGTGCTTTCATTTTGCTGTTGCATACTTAGAAAACATACTACAGAAATAGCCTAATTCTGTACAGTAGCGGTGTCCAAAGTCAGCCCTCTAAGGCCAGTATCCTGCATGTTTTAGATGTTTCCCTGGTGATAAATGACTCACTACCAGGCATCTACAGAACATGATGACCTGTTGATGAGCCAAAAAGGAGGGACATCTAAAACATGATAGTAAGAGGCGCTTGAGGACTTGGATACACCTGTTGTACAGAATTCTGCAACCATTTAGTTTCCAGGAAACTGCAGATATTGCAACACTAATGTTAAATCCCAATGACTTTGTAACTAAATTTTACATGTAACCTAGCTGAAAGATATTTTTTTTTCCCCTGACAAAGCATTTTGAGAAGCACCTCATTTCTCAAATGAGATGGAACTGCAATTATTATGAATAAATGTGATTGTACAAAAACGTTGAATTTAAAACATCATTTGACCTTCTGCTTAACCACCAAATGTAGTCAAATTGTCATGATTTGGGTTTTTGTTTTTGCCTTTGGATTTTTGTGGACTTTTTTCATTTAGCCTGTCACATTTCAGTTACCAGCCACTACCCAATCAGTTCTGTCTAGCCCAAGCCACTACCCCTGCTTTAGATCATCTTCACCTGTTGCCACTAATTAGTCAGCTCACATGTTCACCAGCCTATTTATACCTGCCTCTGCCTACTCATCCCTGCCAGAACGTCTCACTCTCTTCCTAATTTCTCGCCCAGTGTGTTGTACCCTTCGCTACCGCATATTTCATGATTAACCAGCTGGACTCTTCTGTTAAGTCGCCTGTTTCTTCTGCGTGAGTTTCAATCGTTTGCTCTGTCTATTCTGGTGGTTTCCTGGCATACACTAACTGTTCTGGTCCCCTGCTCATCTCTGCCTGCCTGCTCATTCAGCCAAGACTCATCTGCAAAGTATGTTACTGCTTGCCTGCCTCACCCTCCATTATTCATCCACTCAATAAACCTTTTAAACGCATGTCTGTGTCCGGCTGAATATCGGGTTCTCCTGCAATAAAACATAGCACAAATAGAAGGAAGAAGAGAATCCTATTAATGTAAAAAGATATTTGCAGATATTTTGTTTTTGCTTAAAAAGTTTAGTTTACATGCCACATCCATTTTGACAACCTTTTTGCCTTGGCCCAATCAGTTGGCTAATTTTATGTCTTCCTCATAAAGACTTGTTTTCAGATTTATGTTAGCACTTGTGCTGTGCTTGCTCAACATATAGGAGGGTTGGGGTTATAGTATCTGCTTACAAATTAAGGTATAAACTAGTGATGGTGAGATGAAGCCTCATGAGGCATTGAACCACTCAGCCAACTGGTTCGAGAAAAGGTTCATTTCTTGACGTCTCATGTGCACACAGCACCACCTACTGGCAAGTTGTATAATCACAGCCAGCTGTATCTTAACACGTGTGATGCATATCATTTTTGTCTATTATGGCTCTTGGGAATGACTTCACAGAAGGTGTAGGACGAAATCATTTGTCTACATAAATTTTGTAAACACATGTGTACAATAAAATATTGTTTGAATGTATTCTCTGTGTGTAATTATTCCCAAAATAGTAGTGACATGATATGGCATGTTGTGTAATAATGTTTTTCTGTGACTCTAGAAAAATGGCATGGGCTTAATCAGGCAGAGGACAATGAAAGTGCTTGTGGAACTAGGCAGGGGGTAGTGAATAGGCTAATGCTTGTGTAACTTGGATGATTTCATGCATTTTTATTAAGAAACAACAATTTCTCCACAGTTTTTGGTTTCAAATGATTTCTCTTTTTGATACTACTTCTCCAACCTTTGAAAAGACACGCTCACATGGCACAGATGATGCCGGGGTGCATAATAAATAAGTGCAAGTATGTACAGATTGGGGTACTGTGACCAATGATTAGCCCAGTACTATACGGTCCCACAGTTTCCCCTCAGCAGCAACACTGAAGCACACAGAGGTTCCCGCTGCGTCTTTACGCACGATCCAGCTGCTGATGTCTCCTCTCTTTTCAGCTCAATGCAATTCTAGACAGTAACAGTTTATAACCTATATCACCTTTCACAGCAACAGGTTTCTCATCTCAGTCGACCAGACAAATCTCTATTGCTCTCCTCAGTGCGCTCTGGCGGTGAGGTGGGAGGATTTTATACCGATGGTGCGCTGCGTGCGAGGGATAAACGGGGGAAATGCATAAATAAAAACTGTAAATGGCTGCTATACAGTGATCATAGGAGCTGACCGGTCTGAGATCAGCCTCCTGATGTTACAAGTTCTTTAAAATGAAAGCGCGCACCCAAATTACAAGTAACGTAATTTTGCGCACCTGAAAAAGCGCACGGCAGCAGCGCACCGAAGCGCTGAGGCACAGAAATAAGGTGCATGTAGTTAAAAAATGCAGAATTAATAAAACAACTTATAACCAGACGTAGCCTTTTAAACTGCATGGTGAGCAGAACTGTTTTATGATCCAGAGTGCAGCCATCACTGGTTCTGAATGAAGGCAATATCTGGCAGCAGCTCTCTTCCCCCGCCCCCTCCCCTCCTGCGTACGTAGTACAGGACCTTACCGGCTTACTTTCACCCACTGTTAAGACTAAAATTATTCATAACTCTGATCGCTCCTCCTGCTGCTCTGTTAACATGAACTGCAGCAGGAATTATGGCCACAAGCTGTGAAGAAGCTGTTCAAAACATCTCAGCAGAGGGCAGAGTTTTTATCGTCCGCTGCCCAAATGGGCGTTGGGATTTTTATGCGTGAAAAATGCCATGTGTGACCGTGTGAAGTCAGTGACGGTCAATGCGTGATAGTTGAGAGCACTGATCTCCTATCTATCTATCTCTCTCCTAAACTCTCCAAACACCAAACTAACTGTCTCAAACTAAATAACCACTATCCAAACTCTGCTATCCAAACTATCAAAACTCTATCCACTCTCTCAACTGACCGCAACTCGCCTACAACAACCCACATTTTGAATGGAGCCTGTGGGGTTTCTAAAAGCTGTCGAAGCCGCGCCAACATCTGAACCACTTCCCGAAGCAGTCACGTGGTACAGCCGGCCAGCGAGGCTTCGGACGTCATCGTTTCGGCTCCTCCCCTAAATGAAGCAAGCCTCGATACGCGCTTCACGGAAACGCCCCCTCCATTACTCGACACACGCCTCGAAGCCTCGGCACATAACGTAACATCACTAGTATAAACATTGGAAAGCAGTTTTCTTACAAGAAGGGCAGTGAAGAAGTGGCTCTTCCTCAGATAAAAGATTGAGTACTGACTAAAAACCTGCAGGAAGTAGAAATATGGATCTAAGAGTGGCGCAAGGATGTTCTCTCAGATGAATCCAGATTCTGATTGTTTGGAACATCTGGGAAAAAGAAAGATGAGAGCTATAATGAGTCACATAGCAAACCCTGAGCACTAAGTAGTCATGAATAAGTCACCAATCAGGATTGATTAGGATTTTCCCACCAGTTCTAGCGTGTTTGAGACAACTACAAATATATGAATAGGAAGTATACAAACTGTAAATACTGATTCTTGTGTCAAAGCCTATAAACTAAGTGATGAAGTGAAAAGCACAAGATTTTTATCATTATCTAAACCATTTGGCTAAGTACTGAGACACAGTCGTCCCCTTGTGGCGTTCCCTTGCAATATCTGGTTTAGATTACAAGATTTTAAAATTGTCAGCTGATTTTTCTAAACCTAAGACTCCATGCGTGACAATAAAATTTTTTAGATATAATAGGTCTGTCCGTACAGTGTGTTGTCTCCTGTCAAACAACAATACACCATACATGGACAGATTTCACTCAGGGACCCTCCAGGTGTCAAAAATCTCTTGGAATCAAAACATGAGTTCAGATTAAATAAACATGTCCGACAAGCAAGAAACATAGGGATAGTTTTGGGGACTAATTTCAAACAAGAAGAAACAACACCCACATGTGTTTGCTGTTTATGGACTTCAACATTCAGCACAGTCGTCCCTCAGCACTTAGTGGGCTGAGGGACGACTGGCCCCCCTGCGAATCAACAACACCCTGGCTGCTGGATTTCCACAAAGACAGTTCACAACTGAACGTTTACTCCTGTTAAAAGAGTGATGTGCAGGCTGAGAATATTAAGACAAATTATTGACTCCCAAGAAAAATAGTAACACTTGAAAATATATTAATCTGGAAATTATAAGATATTGAATTGTGGGCTGATCACCCTTTCCCAACAGAGATATCTGTGGAGTATTTGTGCTCCAGCTTAAGCATGTTCCTCCTGAAAAGAACTTCCTTGAAACCTTCTTGGTGCAAGATCTCAACTAAGAATTAGGACAAACCAATCCAGGGTTAGTCCAAAAGAAACCTGCTCCCGAGCAGATTTGGTTCATGAAGTTGTCATAATTTGACTCAGAAATTTACCCCAGAATTTACTCTGGATTGTCAATAACCCCGCTTTGTGAAACGGGGACCAGGATAATTTATTTTATTTCTGTTCAACCCAAGTGTAATGTTTTCTTCTTTGTTTACTTCTTTTCATGCCAGAAATGATCAAACATTCTTGTTTAGTTCATTGCCAAATGCACTTGATTTGTTTTTGGCTTTTGGTGTGCAAGGTGAAATTGGAGTTGACATTCATCTCTATGACGGAAAAACACCTGAGAAAGACAAACGTGGTTGTGAAAAAGAACATCATTAAGTGTGGATAAAGGAATGTAACTGATTTGAACCTGTAGAGTTATATCTGACAGGTGCCATAACTAACAAAAAAGAGCTTTGCTCTTTGAGTGTTACTAAACTCTGTGTCAATGTGTGCTGCTCTGAACTGACGTGTGGCTGTGTATAAACTGAGCCTCATCTTGATCAAATGCTGCTTTGCACACAACCTTGTGCATAGATTGTTTCATTGTCTTGCTGCCGACTGTGTAATGATTTTCTAAAAACAAGGTGCATTTGCTGTAATGAAGACAGTGACTCTTTAAACATCTTGTGTAAAGTCCTTGTAAATCACGTTTGGTATTGTATTTCAGATGGCTTCACATAGCCATCACTGATGATTTGGTAGTAGATAATCACACTCAGGTTAAAGCCATTTGTCTGCACAGAGCTGTTGTTGGCAATATCACACTTCTAGACATTTACAGTCACAGCCATGCCTTGTGGGAATGAGATTTTGCTTTCTGTAGCATTAACAAATTGTAGGAGGTGATATATCAGATTAGAGATGTCCTGAGGCAGCCAGAGCACACATTTATCCTGTAATGACCCCTGTGCTAAACTGAACATCATTATTTTTCACATGACATGTAGCAAAAGTTGGCAAAGTGTGGACTGCTCTATCAGGTGATCAAATCTGCCTCAATGTGGCAGCTTAGAACACAGATCTAAGGCTTTTGTTTGTTTGGTTTGTTTATAAACCTTATAGTTCTGACTTTAAAAATGTGTTACATCAAGAGAACAATAGGCCTGGGAAAATCTGACAGATTACAATTGTTTTTTATATTACACATTAGCATTTAGAATAAATCTCTCACTGAATAAAAATTTTCAGCAATACCTGCTGCTGATAAACAACATGTATGCTTTCAAAGCACAGTGGCGCAGTGGGTAGGACTGTTGCCTTGCAGCAAGAAGGTCCTGGGTTCAAGACAGCCCTGGGTCTTTCTGCATGGAGTTTGCATGTTCTCCCTGTGCATGCGTGGGTTCTCTCTGGGCACTCCGGCTTCCTCCCACAGTCCAAAAACATGACTGTTAGGTTAATTGGTCTCTCTAAATTGTCCTTAGGTGTGAGTGTGTGTGTGAATGGTTGTTTGTCCTGTTTGTTGCCCTGCGACAGACTGGTGACCTGTCCAGGGTATACCCTGCCTCTCGCCCAGTGAACGCTGGAGATAGGCACCAACAACCCCATGAGGGATTAAGCGGATCAGAAAATGGATGGATGCTTTCAAAAGTAAAATTATTTAATTAGTGGGGGATAAAGGGATATCGGCACACCTTGTGAAAGATAAATTTATCTATCTTTCATGGTACTGGGATATGTCCCCAGCAGTCAAAGGGTGAGAGGCTGAGTACCCCATGGACAGGTCACTGGTCCATTGCAAACGCAAACCATGTATGTACATCTAAGGTCAGTTTAGAGTTGCCAATTAATTCAGCATGCATGTTTTCTGAGTGTGAGGAAACATAGTGTGACAAGGAGAATAATAAAGACTCCACACAGAAAGGAACTCGGCTTAAATCATTCTAATGTATTACCACTCACACATATAGAGGCTATACAGAATATCCATAGATAAATGAGTACGTGAAATGTGCTGCTGCTCTCTTCTATCCGGCCAAAGAACTGTTTTCTTGTGTTTTGTTAGATCACATCTCTTTAGCAAAACATCCATAAAAGATCCATAAAAGATCTGTAGGAGATCAACGTGTGTGTTTGTGCACATAAAACTGTGCCTAATTGTATGGACTATTACTAGCCTTAGATAATTAATGACAGTGGGATCAATTCAATTTTATTATATAGCGCCAATTCATGAACATGTCATCTCAAGGCACTTTGCAAAGTTAATTCAATTGGATTATACAGATTGGTCAAAAAGTTCCTATATGAGGGAACCCAGTTGATTGCATCACAGTCCCGACAAGTAGCAATCACTCCAGGAGAAGCGTAGAGCTACAGGGAGAGTCGTCTGCATTGTCCATGGCTTTGCAGCAATCCCTCATACTGAGCAAGCATTAAGCGACAGCGGAAA